>NC_057812.1:543313492-543512744 GCF_018294505.1 Triticum aestivum | reverse complement strand
TTCCTTTTGTTTTTTTTGTTTCTGTTTTGTATTTTCTTTCTTTTATTTATTTTGTTTTAAGTTCCCTTTTATTACAGTTTTATAAAAATAAACACTAGCACCTAAATTTGTATTTATAAATATACTACTGCCACCTTGATTCTCAACCGAAAATAAAATAGTTTAATATTTTATAAAATTCAATAGGCATGTATTTAATTGTTTTAACTACTGTTTTAATTATCTTAGAGCCTTTAAACACTTTATCAAAGTTTGGTTTCTCCACCATAATTACCTATGCATTATTTAGTTCACTCCGAACATTTTAGTTTTAAAGTTTGGAAACTTTTGTTGTGCCTATGTTTTAAATTTGAATTTGAATCGGGTTCGAATCAACGTGAGTTTAATTACAGTAACGGAGGTGACGTGGCATCATTAGCTTGGGATTACTGTAGTCTAATTATCCGGGCGTCACAGATCCGCGGGCGTGTCCGCGGCCGCCTCGGGTGGTGGTGTCGCATCGGTCGAGTCGTCCGCCTCGGTGTAGTCGACCGTCTCCAAGTAAAAGAGGCGGGGGCAGACATGGGTCAGCGTGCAGGGCTCATCGCAGTTGAAGCAGAGTCCCTGACGGCGACGCTCCTGCTGCTCGGCCGGTGACAACAGGCGGAAAGTCCGTGTGGTGGCCGGGGGCGTGGTTGTCGCGGCTGGAGGAGGCCGGCCCGGTGCTGGAGGAGTCGGCGCTGGTCGACTGGGCTGGTGGCCGCCCCGTCCGGGCTGTTGCTGCAGTGCCTGGGCCCGCTGCTCGAAAGCTCGGGCATAGTACATGGCCGTCTGGAGGTCGGGGGGATCCCGGAGCTCGACGTCCACGCGAATATGGTCCGGCAGACCGCCCACAAATAACTCGGCACGCTGAGTCCCGGAGACGCTCGGCGGGTGGCACGCCAGGGCCTGGAAGCGAGCGGTGTAGTCCTGAACTGTGGAGGTGAACTGTAAACGACCGAGGGCCGCCAAGCGGCTCCCGCGGATAGGAGGCCCGAACCGGAGAAGACAGAGCTCCCGGAAGCGCTCCCACGGTGGGATGTCGCCCTCGTCCTGCTCGAGGGCATAGTACCAGGTCTGTGCCGCGCCGCGGAGATGATAGGACGCGAGCCAGGTACGATCCGAAGCGAGCGTCCGCCGCCCGCGAAAGAACTGCTCGCACTTGTTGAGCCAGTTGAGAGGGTCCTCCGTGCCCTCGTAGGTGGCGAAGTCCAGTTTGGCGAAGCGAGGGGGTGTCAGACCGCCGTGCCCGGGGGTGGCTGCAGTCGGCGGCAGCGAGCGTGCCGGGTCAGGGATCTCCGGGGCGTAGGTCGTCGAGCCAGAGGGACGGTCAAACCGGAGGGAGGGCGTCGGGTGCTTCGGTGCCGTGGTATACACCGGTGCTGGCGACGAGCCGGCCGCCCACGCGGGAATTGGCGATGGCAATGGCGGAAACTGCACCTGGTGCAGGGGCCGACCCGTGGGCCTGGGCGCGGGTGGTGATGTAGTCGACGGTGGCGGCGCCTGGAGGAGCTGCGGCGCCGCAGCCAGCGTCGAAGTAGCCGGCGGGGGCATCTGGAGAAGCTGCTGGGAGGGGTCCCCCAGCGGTGCGGTGGCAGCCGGCCACGCGGGCCAAGGGCTCCCCGTGGTCGGGTAGTGCTGCAGCAGCGGCGGCGGCGGCGGGGGTGGCCCTCCGTAGGGCGACTGGAAGGCCGGGGCGGCCCACGGAAGCGGCGGCGGCGGCAGGGGTGGCCCTCCGTAGGGCGACTGGAAGGCCGGGGCGACCCACGGAAGCGGCGGCGGCCCGTAGGCGGTGGTGGCAGCGCTCGGCGGCGGGGGCTGGTTCCCGGCGAGGTAGAGGCTGATGCCTTTGACCGCCTGGACGAGCTCCCGAAGGGTGCCCGAGACCTCCTCGGGCGAGAGGATGGGGGGCGGCTCTGCCGCGGTGGCGGTCGGCGCTGTCGGGGTGGCCGTCCCGGATGTGAGCGTCGGCATGGACGCGGACGGGGCTAGCGGCAGCGTAGGTGAGGCGGTGGTGTTTGGCAGCGGCGGCGGTGATGGAGGAAGCGACATGATCGAGCTGGTGTCTCTGAATACCAAATTGATAGGACTAGGGTTCCTACCAGGCCCCCGACGCAGATTGTATGGGCAAGGAGGAGGGGGACGAGGGCTGGAGCGGGCGCGCCGGCGGACAGGCGCCGTCGCGGCTAGGGTTAGAGGCGGCGGCGGCTAGGGTTCCGGCTTCTCAGGGAGCCGGACAACAGAAAATTATAATATCTTTATTGCTTGATCTCAACGGTGTCTTACAACTAGTATTTATAATTTTAACCTAAGATAACTTGTCTAAAATAACTTGCTTAAGATAATTTATGGGCCAAGCCTTTAATACTAATGTCCGACGGGCCTCTTCCTAATATAGATCAAGCCGGTCATAACACCATAACTGTGATGCACCAAGGTACAAGCGCCATGTTCTGGTATGCCCTCCTTATATGCTTATCGGAAGCTCCTCATATCGCTCGTTCCTCCCCTCCTCCGTTCAATACGTAATGGAAATTAACTGCCAAGTGTGGAGGAACGTTCACCCTTCCAAAAATGTTGTATTATCATACAACGAGTGTGGAAAAATATCCTCTCCAGTCAAGATCAAGAGACGGGACAACAATTTGCAATGGATTGTTCGTACATAAAAAAATGCCACTATTACACTTTGTTTTTGCAGCAAATGGTTTGACCTGGTAAATAGGGCAATGGTGTACCAAGCAAAACGACATCAGAATTGGTTGGACTGGGTAAGAATGCAACAAGAGAACCTTGGAAGGTTATTAAGCTAAGGACACTAACAAGTCTTTAAGCGGCCTCCAGCCGTGACAGAGAATAGGTGAAGAAAGAGTTATAGTGCTATGAGCACTATACGGTATATGCCTACCAATATATGATAACACCCGAAAGTATTGTGATTTTCATTTCAAAACGACTGAGTAAGTCTAAAATATATAAGTCTACAATCCCATGAAACTGCAAAAGAAAATTTGATTACACGTAGAAAAGTTAAAAAATAAACTGTGAAATAATGTCACGAAAGACAATTTTCAGACACTATTTATAGCTGGATGTGTCTTCTCTGTTCCTCTATCCGTAGATAAAATTTGGATTATGATTTTTGTGAGATTGTATTATCATATCTTGTCAATTTACCCATTTTAAAAAATATTCATAAATTTATGAAGGTGCTATCGTCCATTGGTAATACAATAGAACCTATAACGTTTGTAGCACATGTTTTTATTTCTAATGAGGCGAAACTCGATCCACTGAGGAGCACGGGTATGATCTGTGACTTGCACAAATGGAATCGCCGGTGGTGCTGAGTTTCCAGCAAACTCGGCAAAGCCCCAAAACGTCTCAGCGTTGTGTTTGCTAGTTATGTTCTTGGCAAACAAGACTCGGTTGGACGGGCGTCGGCAAACATTAAAACAATCATTACTGAGTTCCGAAAAACAAGACTCGGAAACTACTACGTTAGGTGAAACGGCCGTTAATGATGGTGCCACGTGCCCATAACCAGTTTTCTGAGTGTGGAGCTCAGCAGCCAATGGACTAGTAGGAAGCGGACGCGTGGCGCAACTTTTGTTCTCCATCTTTGTTCTTTTTGCTTCCCATCATGTGATAGTCTTGGCATGTGACATAGACAATCGACAAGGCAGGAATCTATCCAAGACAGTTCAAGCCATCTAGGATGGAGGTGCATCCTATAGGGTCAGAGAGTAACAAAAGAAGACAAATTAATTTAACGCCAACAGCGGCAAAGCAAATGGCGTGTTCATGAGCCGTTTTTTTTTGGAATAGGTCACGATGTGTATTCATCCTATATTTAGGGTGAACTCTGAAAAATATAGAGCGAACTAGATAATTTGCTGGAGCCAAAAGAGCTGGGTTTTGTGCATTTTTTAAGGATCGAGTGAGACAGGCAATCTCCTAGTGATGCTCTTAGTCTGTTCCATCGCATAGTAGTTAGTTAAGAAGAATACTTCTCCCTTTGTTTCTAGTGTTATTACTAATTTCCATGGGAAAATATTATTTTCACAATAAATGTCTTATAATGAATCATATCTTTCGTATATTATTGTTATTAACATTCTAGTCGATGAAATTATTACGGCCTTTATAACTCTATCATATGATTCTAATTTCTAAATTTAATTGTATGTAATGTTCAAGGTGTAGAAGACTACATTGACCATACCAAATGAAGATTGCAAGTTGGGCTTGACAAATTTAAAAAGAACAATAACACAAAGATCATTTTCTGACATTAGATGCACAAACATAAACCAAAATCTTTATGGAATGTCAATGATCTGTTGAGGCTAACAAGGGTTGTCTGTAGTCATTATCATTACGATAGATCATGTGACATACTCCCCGTTCTCATAAATTGATGGGAAAATTGGATTTTTGCCACTCTAGTTTTTGACAATTTTGCTTTCAATTGCCACTCTAGCTTTAAAATTTCACTTTTATTGCCTTGTCAAAGTGGCGTAAGCAAAATGAATATGGCCTTTGAAAATATTGATTTTTCTACTCGGTATGCAAAGATGCAACATCAGAAGTAGAGAGTTGCAAAAGTGAAATGTCAAAACCAAATGTGGCAAAAGCAAAATGATCAAAAGCTGGAGTGGGAAAAACAGAACTTCCATAAATTAACAACCATTCTTGTTTTTTTAGCAAAGAGAAAATATGAGCTCCTATGACCTATCATCTTTTTATTTTGAGAAGCAATGCAATCCCGAGCTAGGGTGCTAGCTACAGTAACTATTGGGATGGGCGATGGGCCTTGGTGCGAGCAAGGGTGGTGTGTCAAGTAAACCTATAGAACTGCGACCAGAAATTTCCATACTTCAAGTACAATGAAATATTAATGATGCAAGGTGTAGAAGGGAAAAAAATTCTACAATTTATTTATACAATACTTTAATTTATTTAGTTCCTAACAACTCTCACATATCTTAAGCTACAAAGTACTGTCTAAATAAATTAAAACATGTAAACAAATAAAAAAGAACAGGTAAAAAGAAAACCAAAAGATAAACCATAATGGAGAATGCGGAAAAAAAAGAAAAAAAATGGATGAAATCTTCTCAAAACCGATGGAAGGTTCCACATACCAGTGATCAAAACCTTTCCCAAAATCACTTCACGGGGCCGGCCGATTAGGACACAACAGCAGGCGCCAAAGGTGAGACGGAGCTAGATTCCCCGCAGGACCTCCCATTCGGCGACCTGCACGCCGGAAACCAGCCGCCTTTTGGGCTGGCCGGGATGCCCCCTATTTTGTCCTATTGCTTTTTTACCATCTTTATTCAATAATTTAGAGTATCAAAAAGTTCAAAATTTCAAAAAATGGGAAGTTTGAAAAAAATGTTCATGATTTCAATAAATATCCGGGGATTCAAAAAATGTTCATAGTTTAAGAGAATGTTCAACAATTTGTAAAACATATTCATGAGTTTAAAAATTATTCATGATTTAAAAAAATCATTATATAAAAAAGTTCACAATTTCAAGAAATGTCCATGAATTCAAAGAATGTTCATTATTTAAGAGAATGTTCACGAATAAGTAAAATATGTTCACGAATCAAAAAAAATGTTCATGATTTCCAAAATTGTTTCTCATTTTAACAAATGTTCATGATTTAAATAAAATTTTTGATTTTAATTTTTTTTGGAAAATAAGAAAAAATATCCACTATTTAAGAGAATATTTAGGAATTTGTAAAAAAATGTTCATGATGTCGAAAAATTGATTTTTAATTTTAAAAATGTTCATGATTTCAAAAAAAATCAGGATTTAAGTAAATGAACATTAATTTCTATTTTTTTCACAATTTCAAAAACATCTTCATGAATTAAAAAAATATTCGTCTTTTGAGAAAATGTTCACAATTTTTAATTTTTTCACCAATTTAAAAGAGTTCAGCTAATTGAGAAAACAAGAATAAAAGAACCAAAACAGAAAAGAAAACAAAAACAAAAAAACTGGAAAAGGAACATAAAAGAAAAGAAAAAAGCAAAAAGAAAAAGAAAGAAAGAAGAAAAATATATAATAACAAAAATCGGTTAAAAAAAGCATCACCCTCTCTCATAGTACTTCCGACAATTATGGCCCAGTATTTGGGTTGGGCCTACTTAAAATCGTGACTGAGATGGCGCATGTATGGGTAAGCCTATATAACTCTTTTTTGTGACCCCGCGAAAAAAAAACTCTTTTTTGTGATAGCGCGTAAGACTATATAGCCGATGTGATGTGTTGAATCCAATAATTTTCTGTCATAGGATAATGTCATCATGCTCTAAAAAAATGTATTGACTTGGTGAAACATATCTATAAGTTTTTATATAGAAAAAAATCAAGGATATGAAAAACATGTTGATTATACATTTAAAATTTGGTAAGAAAAATAAAGTAATATCCAAGTTAAGGAAATATAATAAATTGTGTGAGCTATAGTAAATTGTAGTAAGCTAATGTAAACAAGATTTTTAAGATACAACCATAGTTAAAAAAAACCGTATCAGACTAGCGGTCGAACCAGAAAACCCGGAATAAACAACGTTGGCAGGTTCTTAAGGTGTGTAGACCGCGCTGTCACTAGACACAAAGGACAGATAAAAAAAACTACCCCCATCCGTTTCATAATATAGTGCGTATAGAGTTTTACAAAAAGTCAATCTTTGACCAAATTATTAGAGCTAACTATTTATATCTACATATATAAATTATGAAATTTCATCTTATAATGAATCTAATGATACAAGTTTGGCATTCTAGATGTAAACGTTTTTCTCCACAAATTTGGTCAAGGTTAGTGATGCTTGACTTTTCTAAAAATCTATGTGCACTACATTGTGAAACGGAGGGAGTATTGTTTAACCCATGTTTACTACTATATTAGTATAAAATATATTTTTGTTGCTAAAAAATCAGGCAGGAACTGGTGAACCAGTAGTCTGACTGATGAAAACCTAAACTGCCAACCTCATCAGTTTGGTCACTGGTTTTTTAAACTCTGGCCAGAGTAAGTACATAGAGTAAATGATAGCATTATTTTACCAAAATTCACCTGTGCACCTTTCTTTTTGTAGTCTATATGTATGTCCTTTTATCTTCACAATTTAGAAGACGAAAAATGATTTTGTTTGCTAAGCTACAAATACTATGAACACGCCTTCCGCTGGCCCTATCGCCGATCTGCTTCGCCTCCCGCGATGTTAGGGCCATGGAGGTACGGTGGATCCCGACCCTTACTGCTGAGAGGGCCCCTGCGTCGTTTTAGGTGTTTTTTTGAGTTTGTTTAGAGTTTTGTCCTTCCCAGGAAAGCAAGGAGGTGGTTGCTCCCTAAAGATGAATAAGGTTCTCTCTGCCTAGCCCTCACCTCGGTGGTGTGTCTAGCGTTGTCAGAGAGTGTGCGGAGGTGTGTCTTCTATGGATCTCGTTGGATTAGGTCAGTGTTTGTCTTTGCTGGATTTGTATGGATCGAATATTCCTTCGTCTGCATTCATGTGTCTATCCTTTTGATCTACACTTCTCTTCATCAACGACGGTTGCTATTCTGGTATGCTAGTCCTTTGGGGCCTAAGCACGATGACTTCTCACCTGCCCACTAATGGTGAGGAAGGGGCGATGACGGTGATGCGCCTTCAGCTTGTTCCGGTGCTTGTAGTTGTCGCTAGGTGACCAATAGAACTAGATGTAATTTCTGTTACTTCTACTGTTCTTTGTACTATCATGATGTTCGATGAATAGATTCGAAGTTTTTCTCAAAAAAAGATAGTAGTACCCATTTGTTATTCCTATAGTTGAAACAATGTTAATGTTTCCATAGATTACAACCTGTATTGAAACCTTTGTTTAGAACAAAGACAAGAGATAAATGGCTGGGTGGTGGATTTTTAGAGCCTGTCTCATCTAATCACAAAAATTAGATTTGATATTTGATTCTTTGGCAGCTGTCATTTTTTAATAGTAGATATACATTTTGTCAGACTCAACCAACGATTCATCTATATTTAAGTTGCATGAGTGGAACCTCGTCGTCATATTTGGAAAAGATGTTGTATTTTATCAAACGCAGTTCACACTCCACTATATCTAAGTTCCGGGATGGAACTTAGGCGGAACTTATGTTTACGAAACATAGACAAGTCGTTGTAGAGTGTATTTCATTAGTTAAGATTATATCCCATAAAGAAAAAGTTAAGATAATACTTTGGTCAATGACCACTTAACCAATTATCATGCAACCTATGTGATATAAAACTCATGTCACTAGATCTGTACCAAAAATATTTAATTATAGTTGTGGTTTTATCACACTAGCCATATATTAACAAGGATTTCACTACAAATTGAACATCAGAGTTTTAAGCGTGGCAAATCGTACGTTTTTATGGCAAATCTTGTTGTTGCGAGGATGTTAATTTCCTTTAGAAAGCATGGCTAATCTTTGCCATGTTCAATTTTTTGTTAGGATTTTCCATGCTTGCTAAACGAAATTGCCATCCTCGTGTCAACATAATTTGACATAAAAAAATGTTTGATTTGCCGTGCTAAAAAACTAACGTTAGATTATTATCTCTTTTGCGAATATGCAAAGCTTGTGTATCTTTTCATTGATAGAAGGAATAGAATGAGTACACAAGGGTACATGACAAGAACGCAGATTGGCGTGAACATGGTGCTCGGAGCAGAGAGACAAGAGATGCTCGGCCCGAACAGAAGATACATCACAACTAGACCTACCAAGCCCGAACCACGAGCGACAATGCCGAACCAACAAGAATTCCAACATCATCCGAACCAACACCGGGGACACCACGAGCAAGCTAGATAGCGCCTTCAAGAAGGAGGACGACGTCGAGACGCCGTCACCATCCAGTCCGGCCGTCCGGGGTAACCAGACCTACGGCTTCCCCTAATCTCGAAGAGGGGCAAAATTGAAGGCCTTGGAAACGCCTCCAAGAAGGAAATGACACCCGCGGGCGCCGTCCCTTCCAGCACCGGTAAACTGAGCAGGGATATCTCCCTAGCCTGAAGCTGGGCAATCCCATAGCCGCCGAGTCTGGAATCGAAGATGTGGAAGTCCATGTTGGTCGGAATCGCCATATCGGGAAGGGGTTGGCGGGGCTGCACTTGCCGTGGAGGGTGGCACCGCCTCCGCACCCACGAGCGTTGGATCCGGCAAAAGGGGGAGGCTTTGAGGCCTCTGAGGTGGGGCAGGTGATGAAGTGAGCCACACGGAGGACATGGGACGACGGCGTCCAACAACGTCGACAAACTAGGACTGGAGAGACGCAAATCCGAGCTACCACAACCTTAGCCGTCGAGACATCGGCGCGCTAGGTAAGATGGAAGGGACGCAGCTACCTGGTGACCGAGGCCAGAGCTGCCCGGCAACAAAGGACACCGGAGAGACGCGGACCTAAACCGTCGGGGCCGGAACAGCACCAGCGAGTGCCCGTCGTGAGGAGCTCCATGTCTGCCACAACCACAGATGCGTCGCCACATCCCCGCGAGAGCAATCACCATGGCTCGGGGAGGAGGAGGTCGCTAGAGAACTCGTGCAACAGCTAGTGGAGGGCGCTCCGGGTGGGGTCCCGGGGAGGAGGGGCGCAGCAAGGAGGGCGCGCCCGACCATCACGACGGGCCGGCCGGGGAGCAGCACAACCGGCTGGGGAGGGCCAGGTCCAATCGGAGGTGAACCGGGACGACGAGCCACGAGCCGGGGCGAGGCCACCCGCAGCAGCAGCAGGCCAGGGAAGATCCACCGAGGGAGGCCGCCTCCGCCGGTGGGGGCCGACGACGTTGCCAGGGACGGACCTGGGGGGCGTGGCGGGTCAGGAGGCCAGCCGAGCAGGCAGGAGGGATGGCCCCGCTGCCGCCATCCCAGGGCCTGGCACGGTTTCGCCGGTCGACCCTCCGGCGATAACGGCGTGAGGTAGGCGGGAGGAGGGGTGGCGGGCCGACGGCGGCTGGGATCCCCCGTGTCGCCCAGGTCGGGTGATGCGAGGGTTGGGCGAGCGGTGTGTATCTCGCTCATGTTAGATTATTGTCATTCTTGATTAACAAAGTAACTAGTGATCAAAGTCTTGCCTTAAGAGATAATCAAATTACACCCTAAAGAAACAAAGGAATAATTTTGTGTTGGAGCTGGTTAACCACCACCCTTTTGGGTGATGGAGTTCCAACGGTCTATTGCCTACTTATGAGAACACAAACGAGGCACTGCCATAAGTTGTGAGCATACCATATTTTTATGCTAATTTGATTTGTTAGGGGTGCCAATTTAATCCATAGTAGACTGAGATTGGAGGTAACACTAACACCTCAAAATTTTCAAAAACTGCATCCAAGATGCACTGTAGCATTTTGAACTATCTTTTGCAAGCCATTTTCAAATGTCTCTAGTAAGTTTTGGATTGAGTCAGTGCAACATCAGTTGACCGATTGTTATTTTCTAAGTGGTCACTTTCAACCATTTTTCCTGAGCAGCATGCACAAATTCCAAAATATGCAAGTGAGAACAACTAAACAAAGACCTAGAATTGCGGTGTTGTGGACCGGCAAGTGCTTAGACTGAACACTTGAGGTGTCAAGTTGTCATCCTCTGAATGATCAATGAGTCGTCGTCAAGGTAGTATACGGGAGACCTCACATGTCACCATTTCTTTGAGCTGGAAGCGTGCAACCATAACCGTGATTTGCCAAGGTACGAGCACCATGTTTTGGTATGCACACGTATCATTCGCAGCTACCCCGCTCCATTCAATACGCAAGGTGTTGAAGAACGGTCACCATTCCAAAAGTAATATTCGCTCAAGATTGTCCTATTCATTCAAGACCAAGCGAAGAGACAACAATTTGCAATGAATTGTTTATGCCTCGAAAAAAATGTGATCATTACACTTTGTTTTTGCAGCAATTGTTGGACCTGGTAAATGTTTTGATGGTGTACCGAGCAAAACGACCTAAGAATTGAAGAAACAATGCAACAAGACTACAATAGAACATTTGTAAGCTACTAAACGAGTCACACTGACAAAGTCTTTAAGCGGTCTCTAGCCGTTAGTAAGGACGACATGAGGAAAAGAGTTCTAGTGCTACAAGCAATTTTTGCACTACCAATATATGGTAACACCCTCAAAAGATGTGGTATTTGTTTGAAAAAGGTTGAGTGTGTCTAACATAGATAAGTCTAAATCCCATAGTACTTTGAACCCAAATTTGATATACACACAAAGGAGTTAAAAATACGAACACAATATGAAGTACTCCCCTTTTCCAGTTTTAAAGTGCCCATCGTCCCTAGATTGACAAATTAACCAATGTAATACAAATTGTATGTCCCAAAAGTTACAACACTAAAATACAACTTTTTTGAAGTTCCTAACCATATAGTTTTTGTGTTGTATAACTTGTGTTACATTGGCCAAATTCTCAATCTAGGGATACACAGGAACTTTTTAGACTTAAAACGAGGTAACAGTGTACAAACGAAAAATCTTCACACACTACTTCTAATTGGATGTGTTGACTCTTGTTTCTCTATATGTAGGTCAACTGGATTTAGAATTTTTGTTAGATTTAAGAACAAATTTCTTGTCAACTCAGTCATTTTTCCAGAAACATTCATAATTTTTTGAAGGTGCCATCGTCCATTGGTAGCACAGAAGCACCCATAGTATTTGTATGTTAACTGAGATATGAGTCTTAGCTTGTTTTCCTGCATAAAGAAATTAATTCTAGAATTTGGTATGCCCTCTCTTTCCATTTTCTCCTTTTCTCTTATGTCTCCTAACTAGGACGCAATGTTGAGGTACAAGCATGATCCTCGATGTGAACTTTTTTTGGTGTTGTCTATTTGTGACACTATTCATGCTGAGTTTTCCTTTTTTATTTCTTCATGTGTATGACAGATTTAAATTGAACTTTCTAGGAATTGCAGACACACAATTACATTTTTTTAATATTTTAATTTAATTTTAAACACATGGTTTTATGGTAGCACCTAATGCTGGGGAACGAAGCATAAAAATCAAAAACTTTCTTACGAACACCCAAGATCTATCTAGGAGAAGCATAGCAACGAGAGGGGAGAGTGTGTCTACGTACCCTCGTAGACCATTAAGCGGAAGCATATATTACGCGGTTGATGTAGTCATACTCGTCATGATCCAATCACGATCCAAACCGATGTAGTACCGAACGGATAACACCTTCGCGTTCAGCACACGTACAGCTCGATGACGTCTCCTCCTCCTTGATCCAGCAAGCAAGGGAGGAGAATAGATGGGATCGCCGACAGCACGACGGCGTGACGGTGATGGTGGTGGAGTGATTCCCTCCTTTTCCATACACAGGTGGACTTTCCACCTCTCACAAGCCACATGGGCCTCGAGGGACTTATGCGCCTGGCCCAATAAGGCCAGGACGCCTCCCCTCAGCCCATGCTGGCCCTTGGGATGTTGTGGAACCCTTGGTGGACTTCCGGACTCCTCCGGAAGTTTCCGGAACCTTCTGAAAGCTTCCCGGTACAATATCGAAAAAACGGGAATTTTTTCCGGAACCCTGAAAGCAACTTTCCATATATAAATCTTTACCTCCAGACCATTTCAGATATCCTCGTGATGTCCGGGATCTCATCCAGACTTCGAACAATAGTCGGTCACCAACATGCATATCCCAATATTACTCTAGCATCACCAAACGTTAAGCGTGCAGACCCTATGGGTTCGAGAATCATGTAGACATGACCATGACAAGATTCAGTCACCATCAAACATAATTCATATAAATACTATATCTTCAACGAACGTTAAGCGTGCGGACCCTACGGGTTCGAGAATGATGTAGACATGACCGAGACGCTTCTCCGGTCAATAACCAATAGCGGGACCTGATGCCCATATTGGTTCCTACATATTCCTTGAAAATCTTTTATCGGTTGATCCACGATGTCAATGATTCGGTTAATCCCGTATGCAATTCCCATTGTCCGGCGATATGTTACTTGCCTGAGATTCGGTCGTCGGTATCTCCATATCTAGTTCAGTCTCGTCACCGACGAGTCTCTTTACTCGTTCTGTAATACAAGATCTCGTGACTAACTCATTAGCACACAAGGTATTCCTCCGGTATCTAGGAGTTGCATGATCTCATGGTCTTAGGAATAAATACTTGACATGAAGAATGTTATAGCAATAAACTCAAGCGATACGATCAAATGCTAAGCTTACAGCTGGGTCTTGTCTATCACATCATTCTCCTAATGATGTGATCCTGCTATCAAATGGCAACTCATGTCTATGGTTAGGAAACCTTAACCATCTTTGATCAACGAGCTTGTCTAGTGAAGGCTCACTAGGGACATAGTATTTGTTTATGTATTCATACTTGTTAAGTTTCCAATCAATACAATTCTAGCATGAATAATAAACCTATCATGAACAAGAAAATATGATAATACCTAATTTATTATTGCCTCTAGGGCATATTTTCAATAGGTGGGTCCCCTTGCACGAGCGTATACAGGAGGGATGCGAGCTCTATACGTGGTTTCTTTTCCTACCTTCATTAAACTCCTCCCTAATCCCCTTTCCTTCGTTCCTTCTGATCTACACAATGCTACTTTGATTCGAGATAAGAGCATCTCTAGCCGCGCCCCCAAAAGGCCCTCCTTAAGCGTTTTTCCCGCGCCGGCGCCCAAAAATCGGCCCAGTCGCGCCCCAGGAGCCCGTTTTTCGCCCGCTTGGGCCGAAATTGACGCCGGCGGACCCAGGCAGAACCCGGCTCGCTGGGGGGCGCCCGGGGGCGCCGGGGCGAGACGATTTGGCGTGAAAGCGGATGGGCCCGCCGAGTCAGCAACACACCACTTCGTCGCCCTCATCGCCTCGATTCCTGCGGGAATCAATGCGAAGGCTGCCGCGCCAGTCAGCCTCCATTGATGCCTCACGGGCGATGCAGTGAACGCGCCGCGACGCACGTCCAGCCACGCGTCACCCGGCATGCAGCTCGATGCCGCCCAACTACGACTATAAAAGGCGACCTCCCCGCCGGTGGACGCCTGATACGTCTCCGTCGTATCTACTTTTCCAAACACTTTTGCCCTTGTTTTGGGCTCTAACTTGCATGATTTGAATAGAACTAACCCAGACTGACGCTGTTTTCAGCAGAATTGCCATGATGTTATTTTTGTGCTAAATAAAAGTTCTCGGAATGACCTGAAAATCAACGGAGATTATTTTTGGAATATATAAAAAATACTGGAAGAAGAATCCACGTCAGGGGGGCACACCCTGTCCACGAGGGTGGGGGCGCGCCCCCTGCCTCGTGGGCCCCCTGACGCTCCATCGACCTCAACTCCAACTCCATATATTCGTGCTCGGGGAGAAAAAAAATCAGAGAGAAGGATTCATCACGTTTTACGATACGGAGCCGTCGCCAAGCCCTAAACTCTCTCGGGAGGGCTGATCTGGAGTCCGTTCGGGGCTTCGGAGAGGGGAATCCGGCGCCATCGCCATCATCAACCTTTCTCCATCACCAATTTCATGATGCTCACCACCGTGCGTGAGTAATTCCATCGTAGGCTTGCTGGACGGTGATGGGTTGGATGAGATTTATAATGTAATCGAGTTAGTTTTGTTAGGGTTTGATCCCTAGTATCCACTATGTTCTGAGATTGATGTTGCTATGCTTAATGCTTGTCACTAGGGCCCGAGTGCCATGATTTCAGATCTGAACCTATTATGTTTTCATGAATATATGTGAGTTCTTGATCCTATCTTGCAAGTCTATAGTCACCTATTATGTGTTATGATCCATTAACCCCGAAGTAACAATAATCGGGACCATTACCGGTGATGACCGTAGTTTGAAGAGTTCATGTATTCATTATGTGTTAATGCTTTGGTCCGGTACTCTATTAAAAGGAGGCCTTAATATCACTTAGTTTCCGATAGGACCCCACTGCCACAGGAAGGTAGGACAAAAGATGTCATGCAAGTTCTTTTCCATAAGCACGTATGACTATACTCGGAATAGATGCCTACATTACATTGATGAACTGGAGCTAGTTCTGTGTCACCTATGTTATAACTATTGCATGATCGATCGCATCCTACATAATTCTCCATCACTGATCCAATGCCTACGAGCTTTTCACATATTGTTCTTCGCTTATTTACTTTTCCGTTGCTACTGTTACAATCACTATAAAACCAAAAATATTACTTTTGCTACCATTACCACTACTATCGTATTACTTTGCTACTAAATACTTTGCTGTAGATATTAAGTTTCCAGGTGTGGTTGAATTGACAACTTAGCTGCTAATACTTGAGAATATTCTTTGGCTCCCCTTGTGTCGAATCAATAATTTTGGGTTGAATACTCTACCCTTGAAAACTGTTGCGATCCCCTATACTTGTGGGTTATCAAGACTATTTTCTGGCGCCGTTGCTAGGGAGCATAGCTCTATTCTTTGAGTCACTTGGGATTTATATCTGCTTATCACGATGAAGAACTTGAAAGATCAAAGAACCGAGATTTTTCCCTCAACTACGAGGGGAGGTAAGGAACTTGTCATGGAATTGTCACGGCAGATGTCCTAGTGAAAGGACTTAGTCGTGGAGCCATCGCAACTAGGAAGCTTAAAGGGGTTAATCGGGACAAAGGACACGAGAGCTTTATACTGGTTCGGCCCCTTACGGTGAAGGTAAAGCCTAATCCAGTTGATGTGGTATTGCTAGGCTTCGATGACCAGGGAGCGAAATACGCTAAGCATGGTTCTTGATTTGATGTTACCTGCCCTAAGCCGCCGCCGGGCCGTCCCCTTATATACACGGGTTGACGCCCTGCGGCCTACAGAGTCCCGGCCGGCTCATACAACGTGTCTGGCTCGGTGACGTCTTTTACATGCCTTACTTTACAAGTCTTATCATACATGGCGGTTTATATTCATGGACCTTAAGCCGCCTCTGGGCTTCAGCCTACTACAACCTTATCATAAACCGTCACCTTGTATACTCTTCGGGCTTCCTTTAGTTAACCCACCATTGCTTATTGACCCGGCCCCTCCCAGGCGGGTCATACCTGGTAGTCATAGCCCCAACATTAGGCCCCAGGTTGATTTGAACTTTGTTCTTGTCAATCTTCGATACTTAGAAAAAAGTCCATCTATTACTGTTTTGCGAAAGCCTTGTAACCCGCCATGCTGTCATCTCCGGATTTTTCGGAAAACCCGCCACCACGTCATCTTTTAACGAACCTTTATCTTTAATGCCTTTCCAAAAATCGAGGCGCCTGGGTAGCTGGATAACCATGTTTCGGTCTCCTCGTTTTTTGCGCCCACTTATTAGTCTTGTCCTTATAAATAGGCATGACTGGCCTTTCTTCATCCTCCTCCTTTTCCATTGTTTTCTTCCGCTCTCGCAACCCTCCTGTCGCTCAAGCTCCGCCGCCGCCGCAGCGCTCATCGTCGTCCTCAAGCTCGGCCGCTACATCACCCTGAGCTGTCCAGAGAAACAACAACGACCCTCAACAGCAGATCTGCGTCCGTAAGTTTTTGTTTTCTCACACCTTAGATCTGCATTAGGGTTTGTGAGTTCTTTCTTGTGTTCTTTGCTGTACATCGCAGATTCCTTTCAGTTTCTCCACCGCACCCTCCTTTAATCTAAAAGAAGTATAGAACCTATGCGGTAGTTGTTTTGCATCCATTTCAGATGCTAGTAGATCCCTTTCTCTTGTACAAAGGCCTCTTTAGAACTGACGAACTCCTCTGTGCTGGTTTTTAGGTCTAGATTTATTTTCCTTTTTTGAACCATCTTGATCCAAAATAATAGCAACAACTTGTGAAACTTGTTTATCTCAGCACTTAGCCAATTCTGACTCAGACAACCTTTGAACATCTTTAGTCATGGCGGCTTATCATGCCAGCTCATTTTTCCTTTATATATCATTAGCCCTTACTTAAGCTGCCATTACTCATCTGTATTATCATCATTTAACCTGTAATTCCACCAGTAATTTGAACCGGCATATTACTTTCTTTTCAGTTTGTCCTTTCTTCATCATGCCATCAAAAGCGCCAATGGTTTGCAACTGGGTCCCGTCCATAGTCATTGAGGACACTTTCAAGGAATTTGTCACCATTGGATTTTTGCCAGAGAAAAACATTATGTCTTATCGTGCCCCTGACCCGGACGAAGAACGGCCTCAGCCCAAAGACGGTGAAGTTATCATCTTTACTGACCACATGAATCGGGGTTTTTCACCACCCGGCTCAAAGTTCTTCAGAGACGTGCTGCATTTTTTCAAGCTTCATCCACAAGATCTTGGACCCAACTCCATATCCAACATCTGCAATTTTCAAGTTCTCTGTGAGGTATATCTTCAAGAAGAACCGACTGTGGAGCTCTTCAGAGAGTACTTTTATTTGAACCGCCAGAATGAATGCACCAACGGCCCTAGCCTGGTACTTGGTGGAATCTCGATTCAGCGCCGACAGGGTGCTGTCTTTCCTTTAGTAGTTACCAAGCCATCCCAAAGATTGGAACCAAACTTGGTTCTATTGCCAAGACACGTCGCCAGCTAATGAAAAACCACTGCCGGGTTATCGCGTGGAGTGTCTTGATTCTAAATTTGTGCTCCCTGACAAGCTTACTGCTGCTGAACGCAAGAATCTTATCCCATCTATCAAAAGGATTCAAGCCTTATTGGGAAACAACTTAATTGGAGTTGACCTGATCCGTTGTGGATCACATGGCGGGTCGTCCCTCTAAGCTGCCGATCCAAGTTGATGTATAAATATGGCGGAGGCCCAGATGACTCTCTGCATCATAGTTCTATACAGCTGACTGAAGAGGACATTGTTGCAATGTCAACCATCCTTGTGAACGGAAAATACGAGGACTACCGTAAGGATGGATTAAATCCTTTCTGCAAACTTAACCCGGCACTAGAGGTGAACCACCTTGACCTCCTTTTTTCTTCAGTAGTTAACTACTTGCATAACTTTTAACCTGTTATTTGCCTATAGGCCAAATCTGACTTCTAGAAGGCCAAATATGATCATGAAGCCGCCAACAAGGTTAGAGCCGCTGCCATAGCCGCCAGGAAGACAACCCAGAAGTCCAAGAACAAAAAGACTGCTCCTGATATATTCCAGCTGGATGACGTTTTTGAGTCGGAGGTAGCCCTTGAATCCCTTGTCCTGTTGTTTAACAACCTTATTGACACTGACTATTGCCAGGACGACACAGGGGCCAGCCAGGCAGCAGAAGAGGTAACTATTTCCTCTGACTCAGAACCTTTTCCAAGACCGAAACCTCGACTGGTAACCCGGAAAGTAAGGTTTTCACACCCTTTGGCTTATTTGGATCCTCATTTTCTTTTGAAAAAACAGCAACATGAGAGCCGCCGTCAGGCCCGGACTAATGACGACAATGAACTGCCCTCCGGCTTACAAAAAACTTCTCGAAAACGCCAAAATGAGGTTTCTTTCACTTTTGTCTGTTGCTTTTTATCAATGAATCTATTTCCTTACTCTCTTAACTTTATTTTACTTTTGCAGGAGATTCGCTCTTCTGGCGACTCATCACAAACTCAATTCCCGGCTCTCAAGACTGCCCATGGGTAAGGAAAATCATCTTTCTTCTGCATCTTTAAAACTACATCATTATACTAACTGTCTCATAAAATCTTTCTTAGCGGTCAAGCAAAGTCCAAGAAAGCGAAGGTGACTAAACCGGCGGAAGACCCGAAAGATCCTGCACTTGAGCCGGTAATACCGACTTCTGCTCCTGAACAATCTGAAGCACCAGAAGACCCTGCTGTCAACATTCAACCCGACCTTCCTGAGCCGTCAGCTGATGAGACCATTCTCAATCCATCCACCGTCGGGCCGTCCAGCTCAGCTAACCCGCCGGCGTCTTCTAACAATGACGTCCTAATCACTGGTACCAGATTCGTTGAGCCGGGCAATCCAACTGTACTGGCCAGGCACTGTGCCAAACAAGAGGCTCTAGAAAGGCAGAAAGTGCGGTTTGATGTCTCTCACTACGCTCACCTGAACGTTAGTGACGTGCTGTCTGGATACCCCAGTCATGTGTATTCTAGCCATGACTCGGAAATTGAGATGGTGAAGCAATTGTAACTGAAATATGAGGTATGTTCACCGGCTTTCACTAGCTTACATATGCTCTGCCAGCCCCCAAGTCTCCGGATTATGATGAACCTGAATGATCCATAGACTTATGATATAGGTTGATGCTCTGTCTTAGATTTTCCTTAAGTCCAGCATAACTTTCACCTGTAGTCCCCAAGGGCCGGCTCATTTTATCATGAATGAGCCGATACTTGACTTTATATCTGTCTTGAATCTGTCCAAACAAATAGTGTGATCCGGCTCAACATGAAAAAACTTTCTTAATATCATGCATTAGCCCCCAAGTGCCAAGCGTTGTTACTTATAAAACACTTGGGACTTCAAACATAGAAGAGCCATTTTGCATTAAAAAAATTTCTTTGGCAGACATTAGCCCCCAAGTGCCGAGTGGTGTTGCGTCGCAAAGCACTTGGGACTTTAATCATTATAACCTTTATTGAAATAAATTTTAACACACCTGTGCATGTTTGTAGACTACCCTAACTGAATTGGGTTCTCAATTAATAGATGCAAAGACCCGGCTGGAGGATCAAGAGGCGGAGATAAAGAACGCTGACTCCAAACTCCAGTTGAGCCACTTTGAAGCTGAAAAACTAAAGACCAGTTTTGATGCGAAGAAGAAATCCTGGGCCGATGAGAAAACCTTGCTGATCCAGCATGCTGAGACAGCGGACGCGGCTCTTAAGGAGGTTACCACGGAGCTCACCGACTTAAAAAACCGTGTGTCTCAGATGGTCTCCGCAATCTTTGGTGAGTCATTTGCATTAGTTACTTGCACTCTATTTTTGCCAGAAATATAAGCCGCCTGCTTAACCTTTCAAAATACTCATAGGTCCATGGAGCAACAATCTGGGTCAAAACAGCGTGACAAAGCTCAAGGCGGTTTACACCTTGGTGGAGCAACTGTATACTGGGGCTCAACGGGCGCTTGCTATTATCTCCTCAGCCAACCAAGGACCCAACCTCTTGAGTGATGTTTTGAAGAAGCTATCTATTTTACCCGCCAGATTCCAAGAAGTCAAGCGGTCTTGTGCAAGAGCCGGAGCCCTAACTGCCCTAAGCCGCTCCAAAGCCTGGGTGTCGGAGCTAGACCCAGCGGACGTAGCCAAAGGGTACCCCCCCTTGAAGGAAGACGGGACTCCGTTTGATCAAGATGACTTTGTTTCTTGTGTGAGGGGAGTTCGTCCTCATGCTACCATCCTTGGCGAGGAAACCAACATTGACAAATATCAGCCGGGTTTTGATGTTGAGAATAAGAAGATGGTGACTCCCTCATATAAAAAGACAGATCTTATCCCGCCGGTTCGCCAACACACCTTTGCCCCAGAAATTGACCTGCCTGGTCTAATTGACGATGGAGCTGAGTTCGTTGCTCTGGATGGCTTTTATTGGTGCAAACCCAGCTTCCAACCAGTAGAGGGAGGTGAACCGGCGAGGGAGGAGTCATAATCATCCAAATAATCCGGCTTTTAGCTGAGAGAAAACAGTTTTAACCTTTTTGGGCTCTCAATGCCTTGTAATAGTTTAGCTTGAAAACTGCATGTTTTGCCTATGCCGTTGTGCATATTATGTTTCATATGACTGTTTTACCCGTCAGGTCAATATATGCATTATATCCTTTATCACATCTGCATTGTTTAAATCTGTTCCTGTATGCAAAAGATGAAAAAAAAACCATCCTGGCGGTTTATCGCTGGACGGGTCAAAACACTCGATACATAACTATGAAATCATCATAGTGGAATAATCAGGACCAGATGTAAAGATAAACAAGGCTAAAAAACCTTTGATTAATGAAAAAACACAGACAAATCTGTTTATGAATGACAATGTCATACCTGTGTTCTTTGATTCTGAACTGCCGGCTTATATGCCCCGGATAGTAAGGTTGACAACCCAATCTTTGTAGAAGTCAATACCTCCATATGTTTGATGATTGTTATACCTTGGCAACTCATTGTCCAATAACCAAGCCGGTTTAAATTGAAACCATACTTACAGTTAGATTTGAGACAACAAAAAACCAGTAAAACAAAACAGTATGTTTCAAACGATGTAAATCAAGCATTAAGAATAATTTGGAGGCTTCTGATTCGAATACGATCAGTAAACCGGACCAAAGGGGTTAAGCTAGGATTCAAATACGATCATGTAGCCCCCAGTGGCTTTGTCGTTGTGCCGATCAAGAGGGTACCGACAGCTATGTTCTCTTTGGTTCGAATATGACCTATGTTTGAACAGGAATCCCCCAAATGACCTTGAGAGGTTTTTAACGACCCTGATTCGAATATGATCCAAGTCGGACTCAAAAGGGGTTAAGCTATGATTCGGATACGATCAAGAAGCCCCCTAGTGAGTTTGGCTTTGCGTCGATCAAGAGGGTTACGACAACTATGTTCTCTTTGGTTCGAATACGACCTATGTTTGAACAGGAAGCCCCCTGGTGACCATGGGGTTTAACGGCTAGATTCGAATACGATCATGAGCCAGACCAAAAGGGTTAAGCTAGATTCGAGCAGCTCCCAACTGGTCATTTGAATAATTAGAATAATAAAGATATATGATAAAAAAAGGACAGAGGTCCTGCTTTATTACTTATCATAATATATACAACGTCAAAGTATGTACATGATGAGAACCGGTGGATCAAGTGTAGTAAGGCCGGAGATGGGCAATATTCCACGACCGGCGGGTCTCCTCCTCCGACTTACGTGAGTCTTGGTGCTGTCGAACATCGATAAGGTAATATGACCCGCTGTTTAAGTTTTTGCTGACCACAAAGGATCCTTCCCAAGGTGGGGATAGCTTGTGTGCATCAAAATGATCCTGGATGAGCCGGAGCACCAGGTCACCTTCTTGAAAGGTTCTGGACTTAATCCGGCGGCTGTGATAACATCGCAGGTCCTGCTGGTAAATTGCTGATCGGGCTGCTGCCAAGTCTCGCTCCTCATCTAGTAAGTCAAGCGCATCTTGTCGGGCTTGCTCGTTATCAGCTTCAACATAAGCCGCCACGCGGGGCGAGTCATGACGGATGTCACTGGGCAGAACTGCCTCTGCTCCATAAACCATGAAGAAAGGCGTATAACCCGTAGACCTGTTAGGGGTAGTATTGATACTCCATATCACAAAGGGTAATTCTTCCACCCAACAACCCAGCGTCCGTTGTAAAGGGACCATAAGCCGGGGTTTTAGCCCTTTCAGGATTTCCTGATTGGCTCTTTCAGCTTGACCATTGGATTGGGGGTGAGCTACTGATGAAACATCAAGCCGGATATGCTCCCGTTGTCAGAACTCTTCCATATCTCCTTGGGACAGGTTGGTGCCATTGTCAGTGATAATGCTGTGTGGAAAACCAAAACGAAAGATCACCTTCTTCATGAATTGAACCGCCGTGGCCGCATCACACTTACTGACCGGCTCTCCCTCAACCCATTTCGTGAACTTGTCCACTGCTACCAAAAGGTGCATCTTCTTATCTTTGGACCTTTTCAAAGGTCCAACCATGTCAAGCCCCCAGACTGCGAACGACCAAGTGATTGGAATCATCCGTAATTCTTGAGCCGGCACGTGCGCTCGTCGTGCAAATTTTTGACACCCGTCGCACCTACTGACCAGATCCTCTGCATCGGCATGAGCCGTCAGCCAGTAAAAACCATGACGAAAAGCTTTGGCCAAAAGAGATTTTGAACCGGCATGATGGCCACAATCTCCTTCATGGATCTCACAAAGAATTTCTTGGCCTTCTTTAGGAGAGTCACAACATTGAAACGCTCCGGTGACACTGCGGTGATACAACTCACCATTGGAAATTGTCATCGACTTAGACCGCCGGGTTATCTGTCTAGCCAAGGTCTCATCCTATGGCAACTCGCCCCGGGTCATATAAGCCAAATATGACATTATCCAATCCGGGATGACACGAAGAGCCGCCACCAATTGTGCTTCTGGGTCTGGAACAGCGAAGTCCTCTTCTGTAGGCAATTTGACAGAAGGGTTGTGCAGAACATCTAAAAAGGTGTTAGCCGGCACCGGCTTACATTGAGATCCCAACCGGCTTAAAGCGTCGGCCGCTTTATTCTTTCTGCGGTCAATGTGCTCCATCTGATAACCCTTAAAGTGTCCAGCAACAACGTCAACCTCATGGCGATAAGCTGCCATGAGAGGATCCTTGGAATCCCACTTGCCTGATACTTGCTGAGCCACCAAGTCTGAGTCGCCAAGGCACCATACACGGCTTAAACTCATCTCTTTAGCCATTCGAAGCCCATGGAGTAAGGCCTCATACTCAGCCGCATTGTTAGTACAAGGAAACATCAATCGCAACACATAATAAAATTTGTCACCTCGAGGAAAAGTTAAAACAACTCTAGCCCCCGAGCCTTCCAATTGTCTGGACCCATCAAAATGGATTGTCCAATATGTGTTGTCTGGCATCTCTTCAGGTATCTGCAACTCCGTCCAATCGTTAATGAAGTCCACCAGTGCTTGATATTTGATGGCAGTACGTGGCACATACTTTAAACCATGGGACCCAAGTTCAATGGCTCACTTGGCAACTCGTCCTATGGCTTCTCTATTTTGAATAATATCTCCCAAAGGGGCAGAGCTAACCACAGTGATAGGATGACCCTGAAAGCAATGCTTAAGCTTCCAGCTTGCCATGAACACCCCATAAACAAGCTTCTGCCAATGTGGATATCTCTGTTTGGACTCAGTGAGCACTTCACTGACGTAATAAACCGGCCATTGAACCAGATGTTCCTTGCCAGCCTCCTTGCGCTTGACAACAATGGCCACACTGATAACACGTGTGTTAGCAGCCACATATAACAACAATGGCTCCTTCTCAACCGGAGTAGCAAGAACCGGCGGCTCGGCGAGCTGTCGCTTCAGATCTTCAAAGGCAGAGTTAGCAGCGTCACTCTAGACAAAATCATCCATCTTCTTCATCATTTGATACAACGGCATAGCCTTCTCACACAACCGGCTTATGAACCGGCTCAAAGCTGCAACACGACCCGCCAGCCGTTGAACGTCATTGATGCACGCCGGTTTAACCAAAGATGTAATCGCCTTAATTTTTTCCGGGTTAGCCTCAATGCCTCTGTTAGACACCAAAAGCCCAAAAGCTTGCCAGCTGGGACTCCAAAAACGCACTTGGCCGGGTTAAGCATCATCTTGTAGACCTGGAGGTTACCAAAGGTTTCTTTCAGATCAGCTACCCAGGTTTCCTTCTCTCTGGATTTCACCACTATATCATCCACGTAAGCATGAACATTACGCCCAATCTGATTATGAAGGCAATTCTGTACACACCGCTGATAAGCCGCCTAGGCACTCTTAAGCCCAAAAGGCATAGACACATAGCAGAAGGCTCCAAACGGAGTAATGAAAGCCGTCTTCTCCTGGTCCTTAACTGCCATTTTGATCTGATGATAGCCAGAATAAGCATCCAAAAAGCTCAAATGCTCACAACCCACCGTAGCATCAATGATTTGATCAATACGAGGGGGAGCAAACGGATCAGCCGGACAAGCCTTATTTAAATATGTCTAATCCACACACATACACCAAGTGCCATTCTTTTTGAGCACAAGCACCGGGTTAGCCAACCACTCTGGGTGAAAAACTTCAACAATAAACCCGACCGCCAAGAGTAGGGCCACCTCTTGTCCAATATCCTTACGCCTTTCCTCGTTGAACCGCCGAAGAAACTGCCTGACAGGCTTAAACTTGGGATCAATATTGAGAGTGTGCTCAGCAAGTTCTCTCGGTACACCCGGCATGTCAGAAGGTTTCCATGCAAAGATGTCCCGGTTCTCACGGATGAACTCGATGAGCGCGCTTTCCTATTTGGGATCCAAGTTAGCACTGATAATGAATTGTTTGGATGAGTTGCCAGGCACAAAATCAATCATCTTGGTATCGTCAGCTGACTTAAACTTCAGCGTCGGCTCATGCTCCGTGGTTGGCTTTTTCAAAGATGTCATGTCCGCCGGGTCGACACTATCCTTGTAAAACTGCAATTCCTCTGTCGCACAAACAGATTCGGCGTAAGCATCATCACCTTCTTCACATTACAAAGCTATCTTCCGACTTCCATACACTGTGATAGTACCCTTGTAACCCGGCATCTTGAGCTGCAGATAAACATAACACGACCGTGCCATGAATTTTGCATAAGCTGGTCGTCCAAACAGGGCGTGATATGGGCTTTTGATTTTGACCACTTCAAAAGTTAACTTCTCCGCCCTAGAATCATGCTCATCTCCAAAGGCTACTTCCAGCTCAATCTTACCAACTAGATATGCCGACTTACCAGGCACTATGCCATGGAACACGGTGTTGGATGTCTTAAGACTTTTGTCAGCCAACCTCATGCGACGGAACGTCTCATAATAGAGAATGTTGATCCTACTGCCTCCATCCATGAGTACTTTAGTGAATTTGTATCCACCAACCTGAGGGGCCACCACCAAAGCCAGGTGACCTGGATTATCGACCCGAGGAGGGTGATCTTCCCTACTCCACACAATAGGCTGCTCAAACCATCTCAAATAACGTGGAACCGCCGGTTCAACCGCATTCACAGCTCTTTTATGAAGTTTCTGGTCCCTTTTGCATAAACTGGTGGTGAACACGTGGTACTGCCCACTGCGTAGCTGCTTTGGGTTACTCTGATACCCGGATTGTTGCTGCTGTTGACTACCTTGGCCAGATTGCCTATTGTAGCCGCCTTGATTGCCCTGAGGGCCCTGGCCATGAAAACCGCCGCCGCCTGAGCCGCCGCCCGGGCCATGAAAACCGCCACCGCCTGAGCCGTTGCCAGGCCCATGATTAACGTCGAACATGTTAGAATTCTTGAAAGCCTTCATGATCGTACAATCTTTCCATAGATGGCTGGCCGGCTTCTCCCGGGTGCCGTGTCTTGGACAGGGTTCATTTAGCAACTGCTCGAGGGTGGGACCTGACCCGCCTGACCGAGGAGGTGGCCTCCCCTTACGCTGTTGATTATTGCCCTAGGCGTTGGTGTTAGCCACAAACTCCAGACTACCGTCAGCCTTACGTTTATTATTACCTCCTTGATTTGCCGGGTGATGCTGATGACCTTTCCCATTGCCGTTCTTCTTTCCCTTCCCTGTCTTCTGTTTGTTGGACGCGGGATCCTTGGTACTATCAGAATCGGCGTATTTGACCAAAGCCGCCATCAGCTGGCCCATGTCATTGCAATCACGCTTGAGCCGCCCCAGATTATGTTTCAGAGGTTCAAAACGACAATTTTTCTCCAACATTAAGACCCCGGAGCCGGCATCCATCTTATCAGATGAATGTATTATTTCCTTCACCCAGCGCACCCAATGGGTCGTGGATTCACCTTCCTCTTGCTTGCAGTTAGTCAAATCCACAATCGACATGGGTTGTTTGCATGTATCCTTGAAGTTCTGAATAAACCGGGCCTTTAACTCGGCCCATGAGCCGATGGAATTGGGTGGCAACCCCTTCAACCAAGTGCGAGCTGTTCCATCCAACATCATGGTGAAGTACTTAGACATTGCTGCGTCACTGACCTCTAGCAACTCCATGGCCATCTCATAACTTTCAATCCATGCCCCAGATTGTAAGTCAGTTGTGTAATTAGGCACCTTCCGAGGCCCCTTGAAATCCTTTGGTAAACGCTCATTACGTAGAGCCGGCACCAAGCAAGGGACACCTCCTGTCCTTGTGTCCACACCTGCTTCAACAGAGGTCGTTGGATAAACCAGAAAAGCCTGGTGAGCCGCCTACTCCGCTGCCTGTTGAACTGCCCGCTCAGCCTCTTGGCGGATCCTCTCCTAGTCCACCAAGTTAAGAGCTCCATCATGCGCCGGGTCATACCTGCGTGGCTGGTTACGGCGTTGAGCATTGCTTGACATGGCTGCTGAATCTATATGCCTGCTATAGCTTGGGCTCCGGCTTGGGCGAGGGGTTGAATGGATCCTGTCTCGACCATAAGAGTATGACTCCTGCTGTGCCAGAGCTGTCTGAAGAAGATCTTTGACCCTTCGCGTTTCGGTCGTCGTCGGGGAATCGCCTTCCATTAGGAGAGCCGCCAGGCGTGCTGATGCAGCAATCAGATTCTCCAAAGGGTTAGAAAAATGACCCGGCGGTGTTGGTGTATGACGAGGCGGAGCCGTATTCACCCGAGGGGGTTCCATAGCTCGCGGCTGACCCGGTGCCCCAACCCCGGGTGTTGTAATCCGGTTGGCCTCTCACGGGTTACTGGGACCAGCCCCGGGTGTGTGGAAGAGATTCCTAGGATCATAAGTTAGGGGCAGACATGATTGAGTCTTCTGGCGCCTTCTCCTCATGACTTCGTTTGACGCGTTTAGATTCATCGAAAGCTGAAAAGTCTCTGATTGAAGCTGTTGAGCCCGGGCGTCCAAAGCCGCCTGTTCCGCAGCCATCCGGGCGTCCTCCACCACCAAGTTCTCCTTGGCTTGAGCTATCTCCTCACGTAGTCGTGCCACCTCCGCATCATGCTGAGCCTTATCCGCCGGTTCAACCACGGCGGTCAACAGGGTCGTCATCTTATCCATAAGATCCATCAGCACCTGAGCCGGCTGGCACGTGGGGTCTCCTGACCCGGTCGCGGTCGTCCCAGAGGTTATTGCTGCCACAGCTGTAGAGTTTTGTGCAGGCTGTGTACCAGTCACGAAGACCCCCGCTCTGTTCGGCGGCTCAAAGGGGTTCAGAATACTACTGCCATCGGAACAGCCCCCAAGCCCGCCATCTGGTAGTTGATACAATGAATCCGTCTCGCCTGTGGACGACTCACCGTCAGAATAGATGGCCGTCTCACCACCATCCACAGATCCTTCAGAGAACTTCCCTCCATGGATGCAACCCACGAAGGCACGCTTCACGGCGGGCTGAGTCTGGGCGGGTCTTGCACGCCGAGCCGTCTCGATGAGGTCGGTGCAAATGTCCGGCTCAGGTCCCGGCTTGCCGATCCGGCCAATGAAGACGTGGATTCCGCCGAAGGGGACCCGATACCCATACTCAATTGAGCCGGTGTCGGGGCCCCAGCCTTCGTCATCGATGTAGAGCTTGCCATGATGACTCTTGGTCATCCGGCCCGCAACGTATCCCTTGAGCCCTTCGAAGTTTCCCTTCAAGAACTAAAATCCACCGTGCGCTGGCCCCATGGTGGGCGCCAACTGTCGTGGAATTGTGACGGCAGATGTCCTAGTGAAAGGACTTAGTCATGGAGCCATCGCAACTAGGAAGCTTAAAGGGGTTAATCGGGACAAAGGACACGAGAGGTTTATACTGGTTCGGCCCCTTACGGTGAAGGTAAAGCCTAGTCCAGTTGATGTGGTATTGCTAGGCTTCGATGACCAGGGAGCGAAATACGCTAAGCCTGGTTCTCAATTTGATGTTACCTGCCCTAAGCCATCGCCGGGTCGTCCCCTTATATACACGGGTTGACGCCCTGCGGCCTACAGAGTCCCGGCCGGCTCATACAACGTGTCCGGCTCGGTGACGCCTTTTACATGCCTTACTTTACAAGTCTTATCATACATGGCGGTTTATATTCATGGGCCTTAAGCCGCCTCTGGGCTTCGGTCTACTACAACCTTATCATAAACCGTCACCTTGTATACTCTTCGGGCTTCCTTTAGTTAACCCGCCATTTCTTATTGACCCGGCCCCTCCTGGGCGGGTCATACCTGGTAGTCATATCCCCAACAGAACTGCCATCTAGCTGTGCACTTGATTCACCTTCTGTTTTGAGTAAACTTGCGACACCTACACCTGCTATTCATTCTGATATGTCGCATGTTATTGATGATGCCACTTCTGCTTTGCATGATACTTATGATGAAACTACTTCTATGCTTGATAATATCGTGCCACTAGGTGAATTTCTTGATGAACAACTTGCTAGGGCTAGAGAGAATTAAATTATTGAATCTGATAATATTGATGAAAGTGATGATGAAGATTCTCCCCCTAGATATGAATTACCTCTTGTTCCCGAGGGTTATGTTATGGATGAAGAAACTGCTAGAGACTTCTTAGCTTGCAATGATAGATCTGATCTTCAGAAATTATTAGCTAAGCTTAAAGAAAAGTCTTTGAATGCTAGAATGAAATATGACCCTGCTTTTGCTACTTCACCTATCTTCATTACTGATAAGGATTATGATTTCTCTGCCGATCTTGAGATAATTACTTTGGTTGAATCTGATCCTTTCTATGGCTATGAATCTGAAACCATTGTGGCACATCTTACTAAATTAAATGATATAGCCACCCTATTCAGTAATGATGAGAAAACTCGCTATTACTATATCCTTAAGTTATTTCCGTTCTCATTAAAGGGTGATGCTAAAATATGGTTTAATTCTCTTGATCCTGGTTGTGTGCGTAGTCCCTAGGATATGATTTATTACTTCTCTGCTAAATATTTCCCCGCTCATAAGAAACAAGCTGCCTTAAGGGAAATATTTTTTTTTGCAAATTGAAGAAGAAAGTCTCCCACAAGCTTGGGGGAGGCTTCTCTGATTACTTAATGCTTTGCCTGATCATCCTCTTAAGAAAAATGAAATACTTGATATCTTTTATAATGGACTAACCGATGCTTCCAGAGACCATCTGGATAGTTGTGCTGGTTGTGTTTTCAGGGAAAGAACTGTTGATCAAGCTGACTTTCTATTGAATAATATGTTGACTAATGAAAATAATTGGACACTTCCTAAACCAACTCCTAAGCCAACTCCGAAGAAAAGTGGTATTCTATTTCTCAGTCATGAAGATATGCAAGAGGCTAAGAAATCTATGAAAGAAAAAGGTAATAAAGCCGAAGATGTTAAGAATTTACCACCTATTGAAGAAATACATGGTCTTGAGAACCCGACACAGGTAGTAGAGGTAAATTCTCTCTATAGATTTGATAAATGTGAAATCCCATTTACTAAGTTTGCTAGCCAATGCTTGGATGAGTTTGATGACTTTATGGTTAAACAAGAAAACTTCAATGCTTATGTTGGTAGACAATTGAAACACAATGCTGATATGCTTGAACACTTGAGTGATTATATGGCTAATGTTAAAGGTGAACTTAAACTTATTAGTAAACATGCTTCTATGGTTACCACTCAAGTAGAACAAGTGCTTAAAGCTCAGAATGATTTGCTCAATGAATTAAATAAGAAGAATGATAATCTTGTTAGAGTTATGACTAGAGGAGGTAAAATGACTCAGGAACCTTTGTATCCTGAGGGCCATCCTAAGAGAATTGAGCAAGATTCTCAAAGAACTATTGTTGATACACCTAGTCCTTCTAAGAAGAAGAAAAAGAAAAATGATAGGACTTTGCATGCTTCTAGTGAACCTGTTGTTGACACACCTGAGAATCCCAACGATATTTCTATTTCTGATGCTGAAACACAATCTGGTAATGAACATGAACCTAGTGATAATATTAATGATGATGTTCATATTGATGCTCAACCTATCAATGATAATGATGTAGAGATTGAACCTGCTGTTGATCTTGATAACCCACAATCAAAGAATCAACGTTATGATAAGAGAGACTTTGTTGCTAGGAAGCACGGTAAGGAAAGAGAACCATGGGTCCAGAAACCCATGCCTTTTCCTCCTAAACCATCCAAGAAAAAGGATGATGAGGATTTTGAGCGCTTTGCTGAAATGATTAGACCTATGTTTTTGCGTATGCGTTTGCCTGATAAACCCTTATGCTAAATACATGAAGGATATATGTACTAATAAAAGAAAGATACCGGAAGCTGAAATTTCCACCATGCTTGCTAATTACACTTTTAAGGGTGGAATACCAAAGAAACTTGGAGATCCAGGAGTACCAACTATACCATGCTCCATTAAAAGAAACTATATTAAAACTGCTTTATGTGATCTTGGAGTTGGTGTTAGTGTTATCTCTCTCTCTTTATATCGTAGACTTGATTTGAATAAGTTGACACCTACTGAAATATCTTTGCAAATGGCTGAAAAATCAACTGATATACCTGACGGTATTTGTGAGGATGTGCCTGTTATGGTTGCAAATGTTACTATTTTAACGGACTTTGTTATTCTTGATATTCCCGAGGACGATAGTATGTCGATTATTCTTGGTAGACCCTTTTTGAATACTCCAGGGGCTGTTATTGATTGCAACAAAGGCAATGTCACTTTTCATGTTAATGGTAATGAGCATACGGTACACTTTCCGAGGAAACAACATCAAGTCCACAGTATCAATTCTATTGGAAAAATTTCAACAATTACTATTGGAGGTTTTGAATTTCCTCTTCCTACTGTCAAGAAGAAATATGATATTCTTATTGTTGGGGATGTGCATATCCCCGTTGAGGTAACCTAGTGTTATTCGAAATTTCTCCGGTTTCATGTTATTCGAAATGAGTTTGTTAACAAGACCTGATCAACCTTGTTAGTGGATTCCTTTTGATGAACATGAGATGGACGAAGTTAGAAAACACAACTCTCTGTACCCTCCTTTTACTTTCTGTTATTTATATTGAATAAAGCAAAAATAGTATTTTTTCTGTCTGTTTTCTGGATTATCCATGCAATAAAAAATACCCCGAAAATAAAAGTTCTCCAAATGCCCTGAAAATTAAATATGCTTTTTTAGAATATTTGAGAATATCTGGCACTGAGAACACACCAGGGGGAGCAGCCACGTGCCCACGAGGGTGGAGGGTGCGCCCCCTGCCTCGTGGACCCCACGTGGGTCCCCTCCACTTATCCTTGCACCCACACACTTCTTTTTGCTCCAGAAAAAATCACTAGCTAGCTCAAACCCGAGTTCTTGCCCATCTTGCTGCCATTTTCGATCTCCTTGCTCAAATATCCATTCACAAAACTGCTTTGGGGGATTGTTCTTTGGTATGTGACTCCTCCAATGGTCCAATTAGTTTTTTCTAATGGTTTATTCATTGCAATTCTTTGCTGCTTAGGTGACCCTGTTCTTGAGCTTGCATGTCAAATTTATGTGGTCAAAAGTAGTTTTAATGCATGATATAGCTCCTAGGCACTTGTAGGAGCAGTTGCTATCAATCTTGTTGAGTTTGGTTCACTTTTATTTTAAGTTACTAAAAATTTCAGAAATTTTCAGAAAAAGATGAAGAGATTTTTGAGGTGCTCATCGAGCCGAAGCTCGAAGGATAAGCAAAGTGAAGAGAACAAGAAGCCCAAATATAATCTCCCTCTTACTGCGGAGGTTCGGCCATGTGAATGGCCTTGTGATGAGTTCTCGTAAGAGGCCGGGATTCATGAAGATTTTTATCATTTGGCTGGGAATGCAGGCATCACCGCCTTCCTCCACGACCAGCGTGAACAGTACCTCTTACTCACCAATATCTTTGTGCAAAATTTCATTTCCAGGCTAGGAGATCAACACCTTCGGTGGAATTTTATTTATATGATGAGCATAAGGAGATGTCACTTTATGATTTTTGTTGGGTCTGTTTGATACCCTTTGAGGACAGCATAGAGGAACCACATCGTAATGATGTGGAGGGATTTATTGATATGATTGTTGTAGGGGAAATGAGAAAAGTTTCCGATGCGAGAATCACTAGCATACATTTTTCCTATTTTACATTACTTCGCAATATTTGCAAGTAGATGCTTAATTGGTCGCGGGAACTGTGGCAACCTTAGTGCTCCTGATATTGCTATTTTGCGCCATGCCTTGTTTCATGATACTACTTTCAGCTTAGGCGCTATTGTTGCTAGACGGTTAAATCTGAACCGTAAAAGGGCCCCGTCCTCGGAGGCATATCTGCCTCGCGCCTTGCTGCACACTTTAACATACCTATCAGGCATTATGAGGAAGAGGAAAAGTTGTTGCCTCCTATTGCTCTAGTTATAAGAGTATGGTAGCACATGAGTTTATTGTTAAGGATAAGAATAAGACACTCAAATATAAATGGATATTTAACAAAAAATATTGTGAGTTTATTACCTTGCCTGCGCCCTCTTTGTTTAACATATTTTCAGGCAAGTACCTTGTTCTGCCGGAGGCCATTCATGCCTACCGGAGCCAGATGTCAGCTGCAGAGCCGAAGCCACCATCTGACCCTCACTGTCAGCCTATTTATCGGTGGAATCCAGAGGAGCGCTAGCCAGTGGCAATCTGAGGACCCTTCTCAGTACGATCCCAACTACAATTTTGATCCATGGGCATAGACCAACTTAGGCCAAAAGCCTAAGCTTGGGGGAGTACGTATCTCTCACTGACATTACATTTATGTTCACACACTCATGCCAGTTGTCGGTGCCCATACTTTTTCATTGTATCATCCATGTTAGTTTATTTTCATTTTCTCGCTTTCTTCTTGTGTGTTTGAAAAACCTTAAGAAAAACCAAAAAATTAGTTGAAGCTCTTAGTTAGTTTACTTTCCATGCCTGTAGTAGTAGTAATTAAAAAGAAAACCAAAAAGATTTCTCATTCTTCTTTCACTTGTTGGGAGCTTTCCTGTGTAAATAGTTTTGTTTCTTTTCTTTGGGGGTCTAGAGGAGAAGACCATGATGAAAATGTTGAGTGGCTCTTATATGCACTATTGTTGATCTAACAAAGAGCCCATATTACCTTGTCTTCTCCCATGAATTGAATGCTTGCAGATTCCAGCTTAGTCCAATGCACATGCACTATTATTATTATCCACACTATCCGGTTGTGCAAGTGAAAGGCAATAATGACGATATATAATGAACTGATTGAGATGAGAAAAGCTGGTATGAATTCGACCTCTCTTGTTTTTGTAAATATTATCAGTTCATCGTTCCTGATTCAGCCTATTATGGAAGAAACATGTTTGCAATGACAATTAGAGATTGTAGTTGCTTATTCCATGCTTAATTAGCTAGGAGTTTATAATGGTTTACCTTGCGTGCCAACATGCTATTAAAATGGTTGTGATGTGGTATGATACAGTGGTATCCTCCTTTGAACGATTCGAGTGGCTTGACTTGGCACATGTTCACACATGTAGTTGAAACAAAATCAACATAGCCTCTACGATATTTATGTTCATGGTGCATTATATCCTACTCATGCTTGCATTTGGTGTTGATTAATTTTAATGCATGTTTGTAACGCCCCGAGACCGTTGCGCCAGGTGTCTTCCAGTTATTCGCTGTTGTTGCCATGTCATTCGCTTGCATGTTGCATCTTGTCATGCCATCATGTGCATTGCATCATCTTGTTTTAAAAACTTGCATTCGTCCGGGTTCCTCCAGTTCTTTCCGTTGTCCGTTCTGAGCCCAGACACACTTGCACGCGCCCGCGGCACATCCGAAATATTATTTTATAAGTGGCCGGAAAATGTTCTCGGAATGGGTTGAGAGTTGGTGTGCGGTCTTGTTATGTTGTAGGTAGGCCACCTGCCAAGTTTAATCGCATTCGGAGTCCGTTTGATGCCCCAATGGATAAATATAGCGGCAATAGTAGCCGATCTTTTCGTCGGACGTTTTCGGTCTCCGGAAGCCGGGCTGCATCTCTCCCCTCTCCTCTCAGTCCAAGCCCTTCTTCACAGCCCACCTGCAGCCCACCTAAAGCCCCTCTGACCGGAACCATTCGATTGCGATTGGAGGGTCCAGAAACGGCCTCAAACCCCCAACCCTAACTCCTTCTGCTATATATGGACACCCCTAGTCCATTTTTGGCCTTCTTCCACCCTCCTCCTCATTTTTCCGCGCAGCCCAACCTCCACCCGCCACTTGTTCCCGTCAGATCCGCTCCGCCGCTGCCACTTGGCCTTCTCCAGCAACGCCACCTCGCCGTCGCCACGTGGCGCCACCCCAGTGGGCAGCGTCGCCGCCCCGCCCAACCAGACGAAGCCATGTCGTGCCTGCCTCCCCCACTTCGCCGCGGCCCTGGAGACCCATCGCAGGCCCGCCCGGGCCCGAGCCGCCCACCGCCATCGCCCGCAGGCGCCCGCGAGCACCCGAGCCAGGGGCCCGTCCTAAGCGCCCAAGATCTTCCCGAGCGCCGTTGGTGTCCGTCGCCCGCGCCGGAGTCCGCTAGCGCCGTCCCCTGCATCCTCCCGCATCTACGACCCCTGCACCGCCATCCGTCGCTGCCCCGCCGTCCCCTGCTTCCGCATCTCGCCGGAGCTGCTGCGCCAAGGCCTCGTCGCTGGAACCTCGTCGGTGTCTCCTTCCGACCCAGATCTGGCGCCCCACCGTCGTTGATGCCTGGCCCCGCAGTCGCCGGAAACGGACACTTCCGCCTCGCCTCCTTCCGGATCCGGCAAGTCCACGGCCGGATTTGGCTTCCACAGCTGCCGCCCACCATTGAAGTGCGCCGAATTCGTCCTGCCTCATCCTCGTGAGGAGATCGGGGACGAGTCCCTCCCATCGTGGGCCTCGTAGGTAGAACCGGCCCACCTTCCCCCGCGGCCTGCTGCGGACCGACCTCTCCTCCAGCTGGGCTTGGCCCAAAGTGAGCAGCTCCCAGCACCTCCAATTTCGGCCCGTTTGTTTTTTTCTTTGTCCACAGAATTTGCCTAATTAACGAGAGAATGCAGTTTTGCAGAAAAGACCTTCATGTTCATGCATATTATAACTCATCATCCGTGCATCGGTTTAAAATGAATTATATATGAAATATGATTAGAATTTCGTCTAGTTTCATAATATGCCACTTTCATGCATGTTAAAAATGTTTAAACTTGTTGTTTGCTTTGTTTTGCCATATTGCCATGCTAAAATGCCTTAATTCATAACTATTTAACCGTAGCTCCAAACTTAACAAACTTTATATGTAAATGGGGTAGAAAAATGCATAGATTATCATGGTGACCTTACTTTGCATGTTTAACAACTCTAAAATATGGCTTAGGACAGAACAATACCAAATCTAAATTATGCACATGAGGATTTTTCCAGACTTGTTGCTTGTTGTTCCGGCCTCATTTAAACTTGCCTAGATAGGTAGTTTTCATATGCTTTACCTCTTGCCATGTTAATCAACATTGAATAATATTGTTGGGTACATAAACGAGATCGAACTAAATAACTTGAATGTGGTGTTCCATCTTTCATATTGTGCTCCACTTAATTTGTAGGATTGTTTGTGCATTTTGCCATGCCATGCCTCATTTAAACCAGACATGCATCATACCATGTTTATGTGATGGTTGTTTACTATGTTGCTTGCTTCTTTCCGGGTTGCTTCTCTCGTTAGCTTAGGTTTCGGAGTTGTGAGGATCCGTTCGACTACATCCGTTCGTCTACTTCATGGACTCGTTCTTCCTCCTTGCGGGATCTCAAGCAAGATGACCATACCCTCAAAATCACTTCTATCTTTGCTGGCTAGTTGTTCGCTCTATTACTATGCCATGCTACCTACCACTTGCTATATCATGCCTCCCATATTGCCATGTCAAGCCTCTAACCCACCTTTCGTAGCAAACCGTTGTTTGGCTATGTTACCGCTTTTGCTCAGCCCTTCTTATAGCGTTGCTAGTTGCAGGTGAAGATGAAGCTTGTTCCATGTTGGCACATGGATATGTTGGGATATCACAATATCTCTTATTTAATTATTTAATGCATCTATATACTTGGTAAAGGGTGGAAGGCTCGGCCTTATGCCCAGTGTTTTGTTCTACTCTTGCCGCCATAGTTTCTGTCATACCGGTGTTATGTTCCTTGATTTTGCGTCCCTTACGCGGTTGGGTGTTATGGGAACCCCTTAACAGTTTGCTTTGAATAAAACTCCTCCTGCAAGGCCCAATCTTGGTTTTACATTTGCCTAACAACCTATCACCTTCCCTTGGGTTCTGCAGACTCAAGGGTCATCTTTATTTTAACCCCCCCGGCCAATACTTCTCTAAGTGTTGGTCTGAACCAGAGCACCGTGCACTGTCCCTTGGCAACTTGGGTTATGTTGGTACCTGTACGCTTAGCTTATCCAGTGTTGCCCTGAGAACGAGATATGTGCAGCTCCTATCGGGATGTCGGCACATCGGGCGGTCTTGCTGGTCTTGTTTTACCATTGTCGAAAGGGAAAACTTTGTTTTTGCCACTCTAGTTTTTGCCAACTTTGCTTATGCCACTCTAGAATTTGACATTTCACTTTTGCCACTCTTAGCTGTTGACAATACATCACAAATGCCATTTCGTGGCAAAAACGAAAATTTTAGAGTGGCAATTGTGATACATGTCAAAAGCTAAGGGTGGCAAAAGTGAAATGAAAAATTATCGTTTTTGCCACGGAATGGCATTTGTAATGTATTGTCAAAAGCTAAGAGTGGCAAAAGTGAGATGTCAAATTCTAGAGTGGCATAAGCAAAATTGGCTAAAACTAGAGTGGCAAAAACAAAGTTTTCCCTTGTCGAAATGTCTTGTAACCGAGATTCCGAGTCTGACCGGGTCTTCTTGGGAGAAGGAATATCCTTCGTTGACTGTGGGAGCTTGTGATGGGCTAAGTTGGGATGATCGGGGATCTAGCATTTGGGGTTGTCTTCCTTTTATTTTGGTTTCATAGTTGGACCTTGATTGTATTCTGGATGATGTATGTTTATCTTGTATTTGTGTGAAGTGGCGATTGTAAGCCAACTCTTTATCCCTTTCTTATTCAGTACATGGGATTGTGTGAAGATTACCCCTCTTGCAACAAACCTACCATGCGGCTATGCCTCAAGTCATGCCCTGACACATGGGAGATATAGCCGCATTGTGGGTGTTACAAGTTGGTATCAGAGCCTTCCCCGACTTAGGAGCCCCCTGCTTGATCGAATCACTGATGTTGTTGAGTCTAGAACAAAATGTTTTGAGTCTTAGGATTATATATATCAGAGAGTAGGATTCTTTTTACTCCTCAGTCCCTTCATCGCTCTGGTGAGGCCTCCTGACATAGAGTTTTGGCTCTTCTCTCCTCAAATTTCACGAATTTTTTAGGATCACACGGGTATCTTGGAATCGTTCCGATGGTTTTGTGACGAGAACATTGTTCTTGGTGCCTCCTGACATTTAGGGGTGGTGGCAGTGTCCCGAGGAGTTGAGCTCTGAGGTGTTGTCGTCACAATTTTATCATTGCAGTTCTGGAATACCTGAGTTCGCCAACATCGAAAATCTCTTTTATGCAGTTGTTGGTGAGATAACCTCGACGCCACCCAGTACTGGGGCAGGAGTTCGGGAGTATTGCCATAACTCGTATAACGGATGCTTTTCGAAGGTTGAGGTAAATGATTTCTGAAGGTTTCTTGGTTATGTGTTGAAGGATGGATACAGCTGGATGTAGGTATTGTTAGTTTTGGGTGAGATATTATGCTTCCCCTGTATCCCCAACACCTGATTGCATAACCAGAAAGTCTCGGGAGTTTATAAGTGGGAATTCAAGTATCACATAGGATATCCTTCTAACAGACACATGATACGATATGGGATCTATCATATGTTTGTTTCTGACTTATTTTGCAAGCCAATCCTTTGTTTTGTTTTGAGTTGTGGTATTCGAGTTGCTTCAAAGTCAAATGTCGATTCCATACCTTTTCTAAGCGGTGTTCTCATATTCTTATGTGAATACAAATCCTTCATGATAATCGAGATTGTCTTGTCAATTCTTTCCAACCGACGTGCTTCTCTTTGAGATGATCTCATCATTCTCCCCATCCGTAAGATCAATTATCAGTTCTTCTCAACGGTGTTTGTTTCATCTGTCCCAAGTTGCCTTTTGTTTTACCCACCCTCCCACCCTTTTTCTTCAAGGACTCAGATTTTGAATCAAGTATCCATCTTATGGTTGTGAAGTTTCTTCATTTTTTCCGTCAATGTTCTTATCCGGTGATTATCATGAAGATTCTAACGGAGCTTCTAGTTCATCATTCTTTGTTCTCTTTCTTCTTCGGTGGATTCAAATCAAGATTTCAGTGTTGATCATATCTTTTTCATTGGTTCACATGCTTTCCATGTTGGAAGTTCTTATCGAAGTCTTTCTTATTTATTCACCTCTCGCTATTCATTTGTTCCGAAGTGCTGAAGATATCTCAGAAGATTCGCGTTTCCATTCCTAATTCCGTTCAAGCTGTTTCGAGGTTGTTATCTCCTTTGAGTCATTTAATTCAACTGGTGCAATCTCTCTTCGAAATCATTCCAAAGGTGTGTCTTTTGAGTGGGCCCTAACCCACATGTCTTTTCCCAGGATCTTACCCGACTCTTCTTTTCCCGGTGTTATTCTCAAATTCATTTCAAGTTTGTCGTAAGAATGAATTATCATCAGGCACATGTATTTTTCCAAGATCTATCAAATTCTTTTCATCTTTGGCTCAACCTCTTCGCTTTTGATTCTTCTGGAGTGTCTAAATAATTCATGCTGGTGTTTCTCGTTGTCATTCTCAGATTTTGAAGACCGAAGAAGAGTTCCTCTTAAATTCTTACCCGTTCTTCCAAAGATGCAAAGTTCAAGCTTGATGCCATCATTTCATAATTGTTTTCGATTGCGAGAATCCTTTTCACCCTTCCGGAGCAATTCATGAGTATTTTCAGTTTGATTCTCCGGAGCCCATCATCACAGAATTATTCATTCCAGCTTTCAGCTCTAGTTCTTGAATTCTTCTGGGGCATCGCTCAAGTATTCTCTAATCAGCTCGTGATCTCTTCGTTCTCTTGTATCCAAATTCTCTCAAGTATCTTCGTTCATTTTGCAATTCTTCCCAGTGAATTGTGCTTTTGTTACTTTCATGTTCAATTCTTACGGTGGTTCGTTCAAGAGTTCTCTTTCTAGGTTATCATATCAATTTATTCGTTGTTTTCAATCCTACCGGTGGATCGTTGAAGACCTTTCTCAAGTTTGCGCTATATCTCTCTTGATCATTTCTACGAGAATAAGTAGTATGCCAAAACCATTGCTTGTCATCAATTTAGTTTGGTGAAGGATGCACATAACATAATTCTTATTCTTGCTTCATCCAAGGGATTGATTCATTCTTCCGGAGTTTGTTCACAGTGAGTAAATTCTCGGTCCGAGATGCTTCATCTTTTCTTTTTCGGAGTGCCAAGTTTTCCGCATTATCTCATCATGAAGCTCCATCTAATCATCGCAAGGCTTCACCTTGTGTTTTCAACTTCTCTTTCTTTATATCATCATTTTATTACCGGAGTTCTTCATGGAGGATCAACATGGTGGCTCATCAAGGATTCTTTTCATTCTTCGTTTGCTCTTCAAGTTTTCTCTCGAAGCTAAGATCCGCCAAGCTATACTCTTAAATAAACATGGTGTTCAACACATGTCTTGTTTTGAGGAGTTCAAGCTTTTTCATCTTGCATTCCGAAGTACAATTCGTCCTACCTTATCATTTGAGGTGGTGTTATGTCATTCGTGACAATTTGAGTTCGTGTTTCATGATTCAACAATTGTCAAGAATGAGATAGTTAAACCCATCAATTTCTTCGAGCGTGAGCTCTTCTCAATCCATCAATCTCTTCGTTGGAGTATCTTGGTTTAGATTTCACCGAAAGCCTTCCATTGGGAATGTTGCTATTGTGATGCTTATCAATGATCCAATCTTCTCCTTCCTATCCCGGTGAAATAAGCTTCTCGTCTCCTTGTTGATATAAATCCAATATATTGTTTCCGTAGTGGCAGAATTTCGCCTCAATTTTGAGAAGTTTTCCATAATCCCACTACAAGCTTATTCTTCTCGTTGTTGATTCTTCCAACAACTCTGTTCAATCCATCTTTGTAAGGATGCTCTTTCTAATTCAATTATGGGAGAAGTTGTCATTTTCTTCTCTGTCCCTTTATCCCAACAATCTAGCTTCTATTCTTTTGTTCCGGAAGCATTGTGATGTTGCTCTCTTCACTCTTCACTCGAATTGTGAGGATCATGTTCTTTCCTTTTGCTTATTCATTTAACAGGAGTGTCGTGTTCTCTTTTGAGCTCTCTCATCTTATCAAGTTTTGCCACCCTTCTCAACCGGAGTGCCGTCTGAAATCTTTCTTACACCTTGTGCCATACTTTCAATAGTTCTGGAGGCAGTATGTTGTTGATTTCATCAACTATCCTCTCATCTTGTCAAGTTCATGTTCAATTCCTTCCATTTTCAGTCGGAGTGCTGCCCAAATTACATTCTTTTTCCTTCTCTATCTTGTTTTAACCGGAGTGTTGTGTCTATCATTCCACTTCTAACCGGACTCTCATCCAAGTGCTTTCTTTTTGTCAAGCTCATATTCTTTACCTTCCTTTTCCAACCGGAGTGTTGTTGTAATTGATCCTTATCGTTCCTTGTACATCTCGTTTCTACCGGAGTGCTTGCATGTACTTCTTGTCCATTGCAACCCTTTTTCTTATGTCTTTCAACCTACAAGGTTCTAGTAGTGTTCTTTGTTCCTCTTTTCTAACAGAGTGTTTTCAACTTTGTTCATCTCCGTTGTTTTGTTTCTTTCAATTTGTTCAACCTCGCAAGGTTCTTTGGTTTCACTCATTTGTCAAGGAAGCAACTTAGTTTTACCTCTTCTCTTCCTCTTCCATTTCCCTCCGGTGCCATCCTAGATCTCGGGACGAGATCCTCTCGTAGTGGTGGAGTGTTGTAACGCCCCGAGACCATTGCGCCAGGTGTCTTCCAGTTATTCGCTATTGTTGCCATGTCATTCGCTTGCATGTTGCATCTTGTCATGCCATCATGTGCATTGCATCATCTTGTTTTAAAAACTTGCATTCGTCCGGGTTCCTCCAGTTCTTTCCATTGTCCATTCTGAGCCCAGACACACTTGCACGCGCCCGCGGCACATCCAAAATATTATTTTATAAGTGGCTGGAAAATGTTCTCGGAATGGGTTGAGAGTTGGTGTGCGTTCTTGTTATGTTGTAGGTAGGCCGCCTGCCAAGTTTCATCACATTCGGAGTCCGTTTGATGCCCCAACGGATAAATATAGCGGCAATAGTAGCCGGTCCTTTCGTCGGACGTTTTTGGTCTCCGGAAACCGTGCTGGGCTGCATCTCTCCCCTCTCCTCTCAGTCCAAGCCCTTCTTCACAGCCCACCTGCAGCCCACCTAAAGCCCCTCTGACCGAAACCATTCGATTGCGATCGGAGGGTCCAGAAATGGCCTCAAACCCCCAACCCTAGCTCCTTCTCATTTTTCCGCGCAGCCCAACCTCCACCCGCCACTTGTTGCCGTCAGATCCGCTCCGCCGCTGCCACTTGGCCTTCTCCAGCGCCGCCACCTCGCCGTCGCCATGTGGCGCCACCCCAGTGGGCAGTGCCGCCGCCCCGCCCAACCAGACGAAGCCACGTCGCGCCTGCCTCCCCCCACTTCGCCGCGGCCCTGGAGACCCATCGCGGGCCCGCCCGGGCCCGAGCCGCCCACCGCCGTCGCCCGCGGGCGCCCGCGAGCGCCCGAGCCAGGGGCCCGTCCCAAGCGCCGCTGGTGGCCGTCGTCCGCGCCGGAGTCCGCTAGTGCCGTCCCCTGGATCCTCCCGCATCTACGACCCCTGCATCGCAATCCGTCGCCGCCCCGCCGTCCCCTGCTTCCGTATCTTCCCGGAGCTGCTGCGCCAAGGCCTCGTCGCTGGAACCTTGTCGGTATCTCCTTCCGACCCAGATCTGGCGTCCCACCGTCGTTGATGCCTGGCCCCGCAGTCGCCGGAAACGGACACTTCCGCCTCGCCTCCTTCCGGATCCGGCAAGTCCACGGCCGGATCTGGCTTCCACAGCCACCGCCTGCCGTCGAAGTGCGCCGAATTCGTCCTGCCTCATCCTCGTGAGGAGGTCGAGGACGAGTCCCTCCCATCGTGGGCCTCGTAGGCAGAACCGGCCCAGCCTCTCCTCCAGCTGGGCTTGGCCCAAAGTGAGCAGCTCCCAGCACCTCCAATTTCGGCCCGTTTGTTTTTTTCTTTGTCCACAGAATTTGCCTAATTAACCAGAGAATGCAGTTTTGCAGAAAAGACCTTCATGTTCATGCATATTATAACTCATCATCCATGCATCAGTTTAAAATGAATTATATATGAAATATGACTAGAATTTCGTCTAGTTTCATAATATGCCACTTTCATGCATGTTAAAAATGTTTAAACTTGTTGTTTGCTTTGTTTTGCCATATGCCATGCTAAAATGCCTTAATTCATAACTATTTAACCGTAGCTCCAAACTTAACAAACTTTATATGTAAATGGGGTAGAAAAATGCATAGATTATCATGGTGACCTTACTTTGCATGTTTAACAACTCTAAAATATGGCTTAGGACAGAACAGTACCAAATCTAAATTATGCACATGAGGGTTTTTCCAGACTTGTTGCTTGTTGTTCCGGCCTCATTTAAACTTGCCTAGATAGGTAGTCTTCATATGCTTCACCTCTTGCCATGTTAATCAACATTGAATAATATAGTTGGGTACATAAACGAGATCGAACTAAATAACTTGAATGTGGTGTTCCATCAATATGCAACGGAGTTGCATATTGTGCTCCACTTAATTTGTAGGATTGTTTGTGCATTTTGCCGTGCCATGCCTCATTTAAACTGGACATGCATCATACCATGTTTATGTGATGGTTGTTTACTCTGTTGCTTGCTTCTTTCCGGGTTGCTTCTCTCGTTAGCTTCGGTTTCGGAGTTGTGAGGATTCGTTCGACTACATCTGTTCGTCTACTTCATGGACTCGTTCTTCCTCCTTGCAGGATCTCAAGCAAGATGACCATACCCTCAAAATCACTTCTATCTTTGCTGGCTAGTTATTTGCTCTATTGCTATGCCGCGCTACCTATCACTTGCTATATCATACCTCCCATATTGCTATGTCAAGCCTCTAACCCACCTTTCGTAGCAAACCGTTGTTTGGCTATGTTACCGCTTTTGCTCAGCCCTTCTTATAGTGTTGCTAGTTGCAGGTGAAGATGAAGCTTGTTCCATGTTGGCACATGGATATGTTGGGATATCACAATATCTCTTATTTAATTATTTAATGCATTTATATACTTGGTAAAGGGTGGAAGGCTCGGCCTTATGCCTGGTGTTTTGTTCCACTCTTGCCGCCCTAGTTTCCGTCATAGCAATAACCTTGGTTTTACATTTGCCTAACAACCTATCACCTTCCCTTGGGTTTTGAATAAAACTCCTCCAGCAAGGCCCAACCGTGGTTTTACATTTGCCTAACAACCTATCACCTTCCCTTGGGTTCTGCAGACTCAAGGGTCATCTTTATTTTAACCCCCCCGGCCAGTACTTCTCTAAGTGTTGGTCCGAACCAGAGCACCATGCACCGTACCTTGGCAACTTGGGTTTTGTTGGTACCTGTACGCTTAGCTTATCCGGTGTTGCCCTGAGAACGAGATATGTGCAGCTCCTATCAGGATGTCGGCACATCCGGCGGTCTTGTTGGTCTTGTTTTACCATTGTCGAAATGTCTTGTTACCGAGATTCCGAGTCTGATCGGTTCTTCTTGGGAGAAGGAATATCCTTCATTGACCGTGGGAGCTTGTGATGGGCTAAGTTGGGACGATCGGGGATCTAGCATTTGGGTTTGTCTTCCTTTTATTTTGGTTCCGTAGTCGAACCTTGATTGTATTCTGGATGATGTATGTTTATCTTGTATTTGTGTGAAGTGGCGATTGTAAGCCAACTCTTTATCTATTTCTTATTCAGTACATGGGATTGTGTGAAAATTACCCCTCTTGCGACAAACCTACCATGCGGCTATGCCTCTAAGTCGTGCCCCGACACGTGGGAGATATAGCCGCATTGTGGGTGTTACAATGTTCATGACTGTTGTCGCTCTCTAGCTGGTCGCTTCCCAGTCTTTGTCTAGCCTTCACTTGTACTAAGTGGGAATACTGCTTGTGCATCCAATTCCATGAACCCCAAAGTTATTCCATATGAGTCCACCATAACTTCCTATATACGGTATCTACCTGCCGTTCCAAGTAAATTTGTATGTGCCAAACTCTAAACCTTCAAATAAACTTTCTATTTTGTCTGCTCGAATAGCTCATGTATCAACTAGGGGTGTCTGTATCCTCCATGCTAGGTGGGTTATTCTCAAGAGGAGTGACCTCTACTCTTCACTCATGAGAAAATGGCTGGTCACCTGGATGCCCAGTCCCATGCTCAAATCAAATCAAAATAATTGCAAACAAAACTCCCCCAGGATTGTTGTTAGTTGGAGGCTCCCGTTGTTTCGGGCAAGCCATGGATTGATGCTTGTTGGTGGTGGGGGAATATAAACTTTACCATTCTGCTTGGGAACCGCCTATAATGTGTGTAGCATGGAAGATATCGAGATCTCTCGGTTGTTATGTTGACAATGGAAGTATACCGCTCAAAATATTATTCATCTCTATTTCAAAATCGAGCTCTGGCACCTCTACAAATCCTTACTTCCCTCTGCGAAGGGCCCATCTATTTACTTTTATGTTGAGTCATCATCCTCTTATTAAAAAGCACAAGTTGGAGAGCACCGCTGTCAATTGCATCCATTACTGTTAGTTTACATTGAGTATGACTTGACTGGATCTCTTTTACCATGAATTACAATGTCTAGTCAGTCCTTGATCTTTAAAGGTGCTCTGCATTTATATTTTGCGGTCTCAGAAAGGACAAGCGAGATACCATCTTGTTATATCATATTATGATTGTTTTGAGAAAGTGTTGTCATCCGAGATTTATTATTATTGCTCGCTAGTTGATTATGCCATTGATATGAGTAAACATGAGACCTAAATGTTATTGTGAATATGGTTAGTTCATAATATTTGCTGAAAACTTGAATGCTGACTTTACATATTTAAAACAACAATAGCAAACCGAGTTTGTAAAAGTTTTTCTTTATCACTTTCAGTTTATCAACTGAATTGCTTGAGGACAAGCAAATGTTTAAGCTTGGGGGAGTTGATACGTCTCCGTCGTATCTACTTTTCCAAACACTTTTGCCCTTGTTTTGGGCTCTAACTTGCATGATTTGAATAGAACTGACCCGACTGACGCTATTTTCAGCAGAATTGCCTTGGTGTTATTTTTGTGCAGAAATAAAAGTTCTCGGAATGACCTAAAAATCAACAGAGATTATTTTTGGAATATATAAAAAATAATGGAAGAAGAATCCATGTCAGGGGGGCACACCCTGTCCGAGAGGGTGGGGGCGCGCCTACCCCCTGGGCGCGCCCCTGCCTCGTGGGGCCCCTGACGCTCCACCGACCTCAACTCCAACTCCATATATTCGTGCTCGGGGAGAAAAAAAATCAAAGAGAAGGATTCATCGCGTTTTACAATACGGAGCCGCCGCCAAGCCCTAAACTCTCTCGGGAGGGCTGATCTGGAGTCCGTTCGGGGCTTCGGAGAGGGGAATCCGTCGCCATCGTCATCATCAACCTTCCTCCATTACCAATTTCATGATGCTCACCGCCGTGCGTGAGTAATTCCATCGTAGGCTTGCTGGACGGTGATGGGTTGGATGAGATTTATCATGTAATCGAGTTAGTTTTGTTAGGGTTTGATCCCTAGTATTCACTATGTTCTGAGATTGATGTTGCTATGACTTTGCTATGCTTAATGCTTGTCACTAGACCCGAGTGCCATGATTTTAGATCTGAACCTATTATGTTTTCATGAATATATGTGAGTTCTTGATCCTATCTTGCAAGTCTATAGTCACCTATTATGTGCTATGATCCGTTAACCCCGAAATGACAATAATCGGGACCATTACCGGTGATGACCGTAGTTTGAGGAGTTCATGTATTCACTATGTGTCACTGGTTTGGTCCGATACTCTATTAAAAGGAGGCCTTAATATCCCTTAGTTTCTGATAGGACCCCGCTGCCACGGGCGGGTAGGACAAAAGATGTCATGCAAGTTCTTTTCCATAAGCACGTATGACTATATTCGGAATACATGCGTACATTACATTGATGAACTAGAGCTAGTTCTGTGTCACCTATGTTATAACTGTTGCATGATCGATCGCATCCGACATAATTCTCCATCACTGATCCAATGCCTATGAGCTTTTCATATATTGTTCTTCGCTTATTTACTTTTCCGTTGCTACTGTTACAATCACTATAAAACCAAAAATATTACTTTTGCTACTGTTACCACTATTATCATATTACTTTGCTACTAAATACTTTGCTGCAGATATTAAGTTTCCAGGTGTGGTTGAATTGACAACTCAGCTGCTAATACTTGAGAATATTCTTTGGCTCCCCTTGTGTCGAATCAATAAATTTGGGTTGAATACTCTACCCTTGAAAGTTGTTGCGATCTCCTATACTTGTGGGTTATCAACGCCACAGCTCTCATTTCCCCCCTCTCCGGCGCAGAAAGTAGCACTCTCTCCCCTCTTCTCACTGACGGGAAAGATGGCCGAGAAGTACCCAGGCGACGGCGCGGCGGCGAATGGCTTCTGCCGCCGCCACCTCCAAGAGGTGGAGGCGCGGCTACTGTACGAGGCGGAGTACCCGGCGCCCCTGGACATGCAGGTGCCGGAGACGTGGAGGGTGAGCGTCGGCGGCATCCCGGTGCCCCGATGCCCGAAGGGGCGGGACGATGCGGCGAGATCGCCCGCGTTCACTCCTCCCTGACAGAGGAAAAGCGGAACGAGCCGTGCTACGCCGCCGACAGCCACACCCTCTGGACGATGTACTTCGAGCACCACCGTGAGGAGCAGATCGCCTCCATCAACAGCGTCATCCCGCGGGGCCGCCACAACCCCAACGGGCGGCGCGAGTGGTGGGGCGTTCCGGGCCGCACCCTCGAGGCCGTCCACGACCACATCGAGACCGGCAACGTGCCACACCTCGAGTACCCAGAGCGGTTGTCCTTCTCTCGCCGCCGTGGTAGCTCCTGGACGCCGCAGCGGATGGAGCCGGGATCGTTGTCGATGTCAAAACCGACGGATCTCAGGTAGGGGGTCCCGAACTGTGCGTCTAAGGTGGATGGTAACAGGAGGCGGGGGACACAATATTTACCCAGGTTCAGGCCCTCTCGATGGAGGTAATACCCTACTTCCTGCTTGATTGATCTTGATGATATGAGTATTACAAGAGTTGATCTACCATGAGATTGGAGAGGCTAAACCCTAGAAGCTAGCCTATGGTATGATTGTTGTTGTCCTACGGACTAAACCCTCCGGTTTATATAGACACTGGAGGGGGCTAGGGTTACACAAAGTCGGTTACAAGGGAGGAGATCTACATATCCGAATTGCCAAGCTTGCCTTCCACGCAAAGGAGAGTCCCACCCGGACACGGGACGAAGTCTTCAATCTTGTATCTTCATAGTCCAACAGTCCGGCAAAGGGATATAGTCCGGCTATCCAAGGACCCCCTAATCCAGGACTCCCTCAGTAGCCCCTGAACCAGGCTTCAATGACGATGAGTCCGGCGCGCAGATTGTCTTCGGCATTGCAAGGTGGGTTCCTCCTCCGAATACTCCATAGAAGATTTTGAACACAAGGATAGTGTCTGGCTCTGCAAAACAAATTCCACATACCACCGTAGAGAGTATAATATTTCTACAAATCTAATCTGCTGACAACTTTTCATAACGTGACATCACGCCATGGCCCCGGTTATTATTTGAACCGTTTTTCTCAACCAGCTACTACACATATTGTGAGGCGGTTTTCTTGTCATGTCTTGTCAAAGCAGAGATCGTGTCCCCTTATCCCGGGAACCTCATCAATACGGGTGTGGGTAACCCAACCTTGCCATCAATCACGACGCTTGGGGAATAAGCGAGTTTTACCAGGCAAGTGGGGAGGCACACAGTTTCTACCGCCCTTATAAAGGGATAAGGACTCCTCATTTTACCCACGCCTTCTTCTTCCCTGCCCATCCATTCCCGCGCACTCGAGCTCCAACGCCCAAGTTTGCAGCTTCTCCGCAAAAACACTCCGAACATGTCCGGAGCGGGAGGCAAGTGGATGGCCTCCTCCGTTACGGAGGAGAACATCACGAAGCTCCAGGAAGCCGGATACTTGGTCGCAGATATCACGCACCGGCTCCCAGGCGCGGGGCAGATCGTTCCTACCCCCGAGCCCCATGAAAGGGTTGTATTCCTTACCCATTTCGTCCGCGGGCTGTGATTTCCCCTCCACCCATTTGTTCGCGGGCTCATGTTCTACTACGGGCTGGACTTCCATGATCTGGCCCCCAATTTCATCCTCAACATCTCGGCGTTTACCGTCGTGTGCGAGGCTTTCCTCCGCATCAAGCCCCACTTCGGCCTGTGGCTGAAGATCTTCAATGTTAAACCGAAGGTGGTGGGCGGCCAGCAAGCAGAGTGCGGAGGCGCCATGGTGGGAAAAATTCCCAACGTCACCTGGCTCAAAGGCTCCTATGTGGAGACCGTGAAGGGGTGGCAATCGGGGTGGTTCTACATCACCGAGCCGCGGGACACCAACTGGGTGGCGGCCCCCGAATTCCGATCTGGCATCCCCATGCGGCTAACCTCCTTGAAAAGAGAAGGGCTTATCTTGGGGTTCGTCGGTGGAGCCGACCGGACTCCAGAACTGTGTTAAAAACATGATAAGCAAGAAAATCAAGCTTGTCAATGTGGTCCAGGTCATGCTCTTTCGCCGGATCCTCCCGTGTCAAAGACGTGCATTCAATATGTGGGAGTTCGACTCGGCTAGGCACCAGACGCTGCGAGACCTCTTCGACACGACGCACCAGGACATCTGGAGGGTGTTGTTCAAGTCTGCTGAGGTACCTCCTCCCCTTATCGAGGACCGCGGACTCAACGCAAAGCGCCCTGCTAATCCGGTAAGCTCCTTATATCTCATAAGGTGTTTCTTTCCCTAGTATAATTATGTGAGGGATCTGAGCCTCCACATTATTTGACAGGAATGGGTCGCGACAGCGGAGCGGATCGACTGTCCGGCCCCACTGCCCGAAGATCCAGCAAGTACTCTCCTGACGGAGATGCTGGTTCCGGCGCCCTATGAGGCGCCAGAGAAGAAGGCCAAGAAGAAGGCCACGGGGACCAGGAAAGGTCTTCGGTGCAAGGTTGTATTAGACTCATCATCCGATAACACCGAGACGTCCTCCTCCCACGAAGGCGAGGAGGAGGAAGAGGAAAATTCTCCCCATCCAGCCGAGGGAGATAAGAAAAGGAAGAGCGCCCCATCCTGGGAGGCTGAAGGGTCCAAGAAGGGAAGAACCCTCCTTCCGGACCGCTCCACCACGGTCGCGTTCAACGACGAGGAGTGGTTGCCCAGGGACAAGCCCCTGGCGAAGTCGTAAGTATCCGGATTCCATAACAATTCTGGTATATTTCGTTTTATTGTTTCTTATCATGCCGAACATGATCATGCAGCCCACCCAAGGACCATCTCGACGTATCCTCTTCGGATGGGTCTCTGGGCCTGTCGGAGATGAACAGTGATTTGCTCCCGACCGCCTCCTCCCCCCGCCCTACGGACGATGCCGAGGTGTTGTCCCGAAGGGCACCAAACCAAGGGAAGGTAGTTCTGGGGGCGCCCCAAGGCGACCTCCCAGACGCTGGGCGCATGGGAGGCAAGGCTCCCATGGGCCCTAATGACGGGGGCAACAAATCCGGCCCCTGGCCGAATACTGCGCCGAAACCTCCAGTGGTTCTGGACTCTGTCAGGCGACCCCTCACTAAGGGGGGTGAGCCGTCTGTGCCGATGGCCTCTGTCTATCCAGAGGCACTGGACAACTTGCTGGAAGCGCTTCGCGGCGCTTCCATTGACGAAGAGCACGACACTGTCATGAGTGCGGTGGTAGAGAAGGTTCGGTCTGCTAAAAGCGGACTGACTGAAGCCTGTGCCAGCCTCCTAACGAGCTTTGAGGTAAGTAATCAATTTATAAGAAAATATTATAGCATAGGCAGTAGCCCCTGATGCTCTGTTTGGTGTTCGTGAAGAAAGGCCAAACAGAGGATCAAATAATAATCACAGGAGTTTAATCAGAATATGTCTTATGTGAATAAGCAGGATTCGCTGTTGGCCGCTGCCGCTCGCACTGCGGAGGTCTCCGCACTGAAGCGGGACCTTGAGCGGACCAAAAAAGAGCTCAGCCTTACCAAGAGGCAGCTCGAAGAGAACAAAGGTAAGTAATACCCGTCCGTATATTGATAAGGAATAAAAAAGAATGTGGTTATTAAGTCACAGGATCATCATGAATTTTGCTAGGGGCCACGACCGAAGTGGTGGCCCTGAAGGAGGCGTTGTCCGAGGCCGAAGACAAAGCGGCCAAGGAGCGCACCGAGCGCGAGAAGCAAGAGGCTCGAGTCGGCGAGGTGCAGCAAGAGCTCCAGGATTTCGTCAAAAAATATGAGTCCTTGGAGCGTGACTCTAAGACGCAAGGGTCTGAGCTTGCGAAGGCCCTTGAGAACGCAAAAAATGCCAAGGCCAAAGCCCACAAGGCCCTCCAGGAGCTTCAAGCGGTCCAGAAGATAGCGGCAGGTAAGGAATTCATTATGCAAAGCAAGCATGTGAAGGAAACTTTCCTTTTACTTACCCGAGTTCGGAGCTCTCCAGGAGCGTTCGCAGATCTTCCCCGCAGTGTGTCTGATGCCACAGAATTTTACCGGGCCGAGGAAGGGATCTCGATGGATAAGTTGTTCTGGTCTCAGTATACTGGGACCGAACATCCGATGCCCTTGAGCGACCAGTTGAAGCAACTGGTCGAGCTTCACAAGGCGGCCGAACAGGCCATGAAGAGCCTCATAGTCCGGATGTGGCCCGGCGAGCCCCTACCTGGTAGCTACTTCGGCCTGGTGAGGCGGCTTGTGAATGCCTGCCCACGGCTTGAAGTCATAAAGTGGTCCGTCTGCATTGAGGGTGCGCGCAGGGCTTTTGCTCGAGCGAAAGTGCACTGGGCGAAGATGTACGCCGAGAAGCTGGTGAAGGAGGGGCCACCGGAGGGCAAGGAGCATCGCCGCCCAGAAAAGTATTATAACAGCGTCCTGAAGGGTGCCCGCCTTGTGGCGGAGGAATGTTATAAGGATGTAATATTTGAATGAATGTACTCATGCGATCCTGTAATATGAAAACGAGTTCATGTGCGCTATATAACGCTTGTTGATTTAAAATATTACCTTCTGTGCGGCCGTTTATAAAATCTGAGAGTTGGCTAGTCGTTGGCTTCTGCCCCATGTAGCTAGTACTGAGGTGTTCGGGATAAATCTGATCACTCTTTATCCCAGTTTTGGGCCCTTCGAAGGAGGTGTTCAGCACAATGAACCAGGCAATCAGACTATAAAGCTTTATCACTCTCACTTAGCCATAGAAGTCTATAATTTTAAATTTTGGCGAAGCCCCTAGTATTCGGAAGGCCGAACTTGGGGCGCTATGAACGCCTAAATCGGACAAGGCCGACTCCTTGCCTGAAGCAGAAAAAATCTTTAGGGATTTGGGACCTCTCGAACAGCGACCAGCTCTCGCCGCATCATGACAGTCAGTTTTCGGCTTTCTCTACTGAGATACTCATCCGGAAGAACCGGGACACAATCGCAGTAGTTCTCCCAGTGCTACCTTAGCCGATATAGCGGAATGTAAGGCACCAAAACATGGGAGCTGGGCAAACCCAACTATTGACCCAAGACATGATTCGGAGCTGATGCATATAATACTAAGTTCGGGGTGCCACACTTTCGAAAGTGTTCGGACTTTTCTTGCCGTGTTATGGGGTACACTGAAGCCCCTGGTGTACTGAACGTACCAGAATGTACGGGAGCAACTTGTCATGAATAGAAACAAGAAAAAAAAGAAGATGAAGAAATGTAATAATAAGCTAACGTTGTGCATTGTTATTTAGAGGATACGTCAAAGCGTATGTGTATAAGTAGTACAATAAGCAAAAATAGGACTATCTGACATGTCCGATCCAAGGGTGAGCTGCGTGCGGGGTATGTAAAACAGGTATAATGATCGTTATGAGAGACCACCTGGGGGTTCCCTGTACGTCAAAGCTTCTTGCTCCCTTGGTGCTTCCCTCCCGTGATGGGTCCGATGATCTAGCTATCGGAGAGGGCCTCCAGAGAATAGGGTCCTGAAAGGAAGAAAATGATAAAGATATACTGGTCCTGAGGCAGTTGAACCGCGTTGTGGGACGTGCCATAGCCGTGCCTCCGCCTATACCCATGGTATCTTTAGTGCGTAGTTATGTACGCGCGGCGCAAATTTCGTCGCTTGACGGGGACTAGGACGGAGGCCGAATTGCTAGGCGAGCTCTAAACGTGCCTGGTGATTCTGCTGCAGGTTATTCCGGACTCACTTGAATGTGTCTGTGGACCTTGTCACCAAATTGGCGGTTTGCCTCAAAAGGCTGCTTTGCACTTCTACTGCAAGAGCCGCAGTGTGCTCCTCCGTGCGCAGCGAGCGTTCTGTGTTTCCATTAACTGTTATAACCCCGCGAGGTCCTGGCATTTTGAGCTTGAGGTATGCATAGTGCGGTACCGCATTGAATCTAGCGAATGCGGTTCGTCCGAGTAGTGCGTGATAGCCACTGTGAAAGGGGACGATATCGAAGATTAACTCTTCGCTTTGGAAGTTATCCAGAGTTCCGAAGACCATTTCCAGTATGATTGAGCCCATGCAACAGGCCTCTACACCTGGTATGACACCTTTGAAGGTGGTTTTTGAGGGTTTGATCCTCAAGGGGTCTATACCCATTTTGCGCATCGTATCCTGATAAAGCAGTTTCAGGCTGCTGCCACCGTCCATAAGGACTCAAGTGAGGTGGAATCCATCAATGATAGGATCAAGGACCAATGCAGCAGAGCCGCCATGATGGATACTAGTGGAGTGGTCCCTGCGATCAAAAGTGATCGGACAAGAAGACCATGGGTTGAACTTTGGGGCGACTGGCTCCATCGCGTGGACGTCCCTGAGTGCGCGCTTCCGTTCCCGCTTGGGGATATGGGTTGCGTATATCATGTTCACCATTTTCACTTGGGGAGGAAATTTCTTCTGTCCTCCCGTGTTCGGCGGTCGGGGCTCCTCCTCGTCGTTGCTATGCAGCCCTTTTTCCTTGCTTTCGGCATTCAACTTGCCGGCCTGTTTGAACACTCGGTATTCTCTGTTGGTGTGGTTGGCTGGCTTATCAGGGGTGCCGTGAATTTGACACGAGCGGTCGAGCATGCGGTCCAAACTGGACGGGCCCGGATTGTTTCTTTTGAACGGCTTTCCGCTGACGAATTTAGAGCCACTGAATCCGGCATTGACTGTCGTGTCTTCGATGTTATCGCCGTTGTTGCGGTGCTTGTATCTGTTGCGATGTGGCTTGCCGTTGTTGTCTCTGGCCTCCGATGTGCCAGGGTTGCTTGTTGTGTCGTTGCTACGGGCCAACCAGCTATCCTCGCCCGCGCAGAAGCGGGTCATGATTGTTGTGAGGGCTGCCATGGACTTTGGATTCTCTTAGCCGAGATGTCTGGCGAGCCACTCATCACGGATGTTATGTTTAAAGGCCGCTAGGGCTTCGGCATCCGGACAGTCCACAATTTTTTTTTGTTAGGAACCGAGTCCAAAATTTCCTGGCTGACTCTCCGGGCTGTTGTGTTATGTGACTTAAATCATCAGCATTCAGTGGTCGCACATAAGTGCCCTGGAAGTTGTCCAGGAATGCGTTGGCCAGGTTCTCCCAACTTCCAATGGAGTTTGCTGGCAAGATATTTAGCCAATGACGAGCTGGTCCTTTGAGTTTAGCGGGAGGTACTTGATGGCGTGTAGATCATCCCCGCGGGCCATGTGAATGTGGAGGAGGAAATCCTCTATCCATACCGCGGGGTCAATAGTACCACCGTATGATTCAATGTTCACGGGTTTAAACCCTTCTGGGAATTCATGATCCATTACTTCATTAGTGAAGCATAGGGGGTGTGCGGCGCCTCTGTACCGGGCTATGTCATGACGCAATTCATACGAGTCTTGTCTGCTGTGTTCGGCCCGACCGGATTTGCTTTTGGTATATCCGGCATGACGGTCGTCATCATGTGTTGGGGCGTGCCCTCGTGATCCGAAGATCGATCCTTTGTGTCCTGCTTTGTTTTCCAATATGTCTCGCAGATCCTGCGTGCTACCCCGGGCCTTGTTGTTTTTTTGACTGGCGATGGGGTGCGGGCTGGACTTCGGGCTTATATGCCACTTTGTCCCGGCCACGAGGTGGCCGGTCTGCTGCATCATACACTAGAAGCGCAGGCTTTAATGCTTCCTCTTCAAGTTGGGGTAGCAACCTGCGCTTTGGGAAACTTTTGATTGGGCGCTCGAGTTCGTGTTCCTCGGCTGCCAGGACATCAGTCCATCTATCCGCTAGCAGATCTTGCTCAGCTTGAAGCTGTTGTTGCTTTTTTTCAGGCTTTTTGCTGTGGCAATAAGCCGGCGCTTGAAGCGCTCCTGTTCAACGGGATCCTCAGGCACGATAAATTCTTCGTCGCTGAGGCTCACCTCGTCTTCGGAGAGAGGCATGCGATTGTCATCCTATGATTCTCCGTCTGCTGCATGTTCCTTAGGGCCGGCTTGCCTATCCTCCTGCTCAAAGCCTGGCTGGAGGGGATTGTCTTCGTCTTTTGCACTATTTGCAGCGTTATTGTCTCCTATGCCGGTATCGTTGTTTTTGCTATGGAGGGGCTTAGAGCGACACCGATGACGCCGGTTCTTGGATTGCTTCTCGGGGGGATTATCCTCCATTTCCTTATTGCCATCGCTTTCTTTGGGGGTGTCCACCATGTATATATCATACAATGAGGTGGCAGTCCAGCGCCCTGTGGGCGGTGGTTCCTGTTCATCTCCCACATCGTCGTCCATACCGTCGATGTCTTCGGAGTTGAATTCGATCATGTCGGTTAGGTCGTCGACAGTGGCTACTAAGTGGGTGGTGGGTGGGGAACGAATTTCTTCGCCGTCCGCTTCCCACTCGAGCCGGACATAGTTCAGCCAAGGGTCTCCTGACAAGGAGAGAGACCGTAATGAGTTTAGCACGTCGCCTAGGGGCGAGTGCTGAAAGATATCCGCGGAGGTGAACTCCATGATTGGTGCCCAATCAGATTGGATGGGCACAGACGTGAGCGATTTGGAGTCTGTGGCCGGGGACGAATCCGAGTGTCCGGCAACACAGGTCTCATAGGAGGTGAAGTCAGTATTCGGCTCTATTGCCGCTGAGTGTGCGTCCTCCGTGGCGGGGTCCATCCACCCGTCCTCGGACGGCGCAATCTGTTCTGGATTGAGGGCCTGAGTAGTTACAGGTGTGATCTCCCGAACACTATCCGATGGCAGAGCTAAATCATGCTCATCATGACTGTGCGGCGCACCTGACATGGGTTCGAATCCGTCGAAGATCAAGTCTCCGCGGATGTCGGCGGTATAGTTCAAGCTTCCAAACCTGACCTGATGGCCAGGGGTGTAGCTCTCTATCTGTTCCAGATGGCCGAGCGAGTTGGCCCGCAGTACGAAGCCGCCGAATACGAAGATCTGTCTGGGGAGGAAAACCTCACCCTGGATCGCATCGTTGCCGATGATCAAAGGAGCCATCAAGCCTTATGGTGACGACACAGTGGAACTCTCAATGAAAGCACCAATGTCGGTGTCAAAACCGGCGGATCTCGGGTAGGGGGTCCCGAACTGTGCGTCTAAGCTGGATGGTAACAGGAGGCGGTGGACACAATTTTACCCAGGTTTGGGCCCTCTCGATGGAGGTAATACTGTTGGGTTTCGTAGTATTTCAAAAAATTTCCTACGCACATGCAAGATCATGGTGATGCATAGCAACGAGAGGGGGAGAGTGTGATCTACGTACCCTTGTAGATCGACAACGGAAGCGTTAACTTGGTTGATGTAGTCGTACATCTCCACGGCCCGACCGATCAAGCACCGAAACTACGGCACCTCCGAGTTCTAGCACACGTTCAGCTCGATGACGATCCCTGGTCTCCGATCCAGCAAAGTGTCGGGGAAGAGTTCCGTCAGCACGACGGCGTGGTGACGATCTTGATGTACTACCGTCGCAGGGCTTCGCCTAAGCACTGCTACAATATTATCGAGGACTATGGTGGAAAGGGGCACCGCACACGGCTAAGAATATGATCATGTGGATCAACTTGTGTCTCTAGGGGTGCCCCGTGCCTCCGTATATAAAGGTTCAAAGGGGGGGGGTGGCCGACCAAGAGGTGGCGCGCCAGGAGGAGTCCTACTCCTTCCGGGAGTAGGACTCCCCCCCTTTCCTAGTTGGAATAGGATTCGCGGAGGGGGGAAAAGAGGAGAGAGAGGAGGAAGGGGGCCCGCCCCCCTCTCCTTGTCCTATTCGGACCAAGGGGGGGAGGGGCGTGCAGCCCATCTCTGGCCACCTCTCCTCTCTTCCACTAAGGCCCACTAAGGCCCATATACTTCCCGGGGGGTTCCGGTAACCTCCCGGTACTCCGGTAAAATCCCGATTTCACCCGGAACACTTCCGATATCCAAACATAGGCTTCCAGTATATCAATATTTATGTCTCGACCATTTCGAGACTCCTCGTCATGTCCGTGATCACATCCGGGACTCCAAACAACCTTCGGTACATCAAAATGCATAAACTCATAATATAACTGTCATCGTAACCTTAAGCGTGCGGACCCTACGGGTTCGAGAACAATGTAGACATGACCGAGACACGTCTCCGGTCAATAACCAATAGCGGAACCTGGATGCTCATATTGGCTCCTACATATTCTACGAAGATCTTTTATCGGTCAGACCGCATAACAACATACGTTGTTCCCTTTGTCATCGGTATGTTACTTGCCCGAGATTCGATCGTCGGTATCCAATACCTAGTTCAATCTCGTCACCGGCAAGTCTCTTTACTTGTTCCGTAATACATCATCCCGCAACTAACTCATTAATTGCAATGCTTGCAAGCCTTAAGTGATGTGCATTACCGAGAGGGCCTAGAGATACCTCTCCGACAATCGGAGTGACCAATCCTAATCTTGAAATACGCCAACCCAACATGTACCTTTGGAGACACCTGTAGAGCTCCTATATAATCACCCAGTTACGTTGTGACGTTTGGTAGCACACAAAGTGTTCCTCCGGCAAACGGGAGTTGCATAATCTCATAGTCATAGGAACATGTATAAGTCATGAAGAAAGCAATAGCAACATACTAAACGATCGGGTGCTAAGCTAATGGAATGGGTCATGTCAATCAGATCATTCAACTAATGATGTGATCCCGTTAATCAAATGACAACTCTTTGTCCATGGTTAGGAAACATAACCATCTTTGATTAACGAGCTAGTCAAGTAGAGGCATACTAGTGACACTCTGTTTGTCTATGTATTCACACATGTATTATGTTTCCGGTTAATACAATTCTAGCATGAATAATAAACTTTTATCATGATATAAGGAAATAAATAATAACTTTATTATTGCCTCTAGGGCATATTTCCTTCAGTCTCCCACTTGCACTAGAGTCAATAATCTAGATCACATCACCATGTGATTAACATCGATAGTTCACATCATCATGTGATTAACACCCATAGTTCAGATCGCCATGTGACCAACACCCAAAGGGTTTCCTAGATTCAGTAATCTAGTTCACATCGCTATGTGATTAACACCCAAAGAGTACTAAGGTGTGATCATGTTTTGCTTGTGAGAGAATTTTAGTCAGCGGGTCTGCCATATTCAGATCCGTATGTATTTTGCAAATATCTATGTCAACAATGTTCTGCATGGAGCTACTCTAGCCAATTGCTCCCACTTTCAATATGTATCCAGATTGAGACTTAAAGTTATCTAGATCAGTGTCAAAACTTGCATTGATGTAACTATTTACGACGAACCTTTTGTCACCTCCATAATCGAGAAACATATCCTTATTCCACTAAGGATAATTTTGACCGTTGTCCAGTGATCTACTCCTAGATCACTATTGTACTCCCTTGCCAAAATCAGTGTAGGGTATACAATAGATCTGGTACACAGCATGGCATACTTTATAGAACCTATGGCTGAGGCATAGGGAATGACTTTCATTTTCTTTCTATCTTCTGCCGTGGTCGGGCTTTGAGTCTTACTCAATTTCATACCTTGTAACACAGGTAAGAACCCTTTCTATGACTGTTCCATTTTGAACTACTTCAAAATCTTGTCAAGGTATGTACTCATTGAAAAAAACTTATCAAGCATCTTGATCTATCTTTATAGATCTTGATGCTCAATATGTAAGCAGCTTCACCGAGGTCTTTCTTTGAAAAACTCCTTTCAAACACTCCTTTATGCTTTGCAGAATAATTCTACATTATTTCCGATTAACAATATGTCATTCACATATACTTATCAGAAATGTTGTAGTGCTCCCACTCACTTTCTTGTAAATACAGGCTTCACCGCAAGTCTGTATAAATCTATATACTTTGATCATACTATCAAAGCGTTTATTCCAACTCCGAGATGCTTGCACCAGTCCATAGATGGATCGCTGGAGCTTGCTTATTTTGTTAGCACCTTTAGGATTGACAAAACCTTCTGGTTGCATCATATACAACTCTTTTTTTAAGAAATCCATTAAGGATTGCAGTTTTGTTATCCATTTGCCAGATTTCATAAAATGCGGCAATTTGCTAACATGATTTGGACAGACTTTTAAGCATCAATACGAGTGAGAAAATCTCATCGTAGTCAACACCTTGAACTTTGTCGAAAACCTTTTGCAACAATTCTAGCTTTGTAGATAGTAACACTACTATCAGCGTCCGTCTTCCTCTTGAAGATCCATTTATTTTCTATGGCTTGCCGATCATCGGGCAAGTCAACCAAAGTCCATACTTTGTGCACATACATGGATCCCATCTCAGATTTCATGGCCTCAAGCCATTTTGCGGAATCTGGGCTCACCATCGCTTCTTCATAGTTCACAAGTTCGTCATGGTCTAGTAACATGACTTCCAGAACAGGATTACCGTACCACTCTGGTGCGGATCTCACTCTGGTTTACCTACGAGATTCGGTAGTAACTTGATCTGAAGTTACATGATCATCATCATTAGCTTCCTCACTAATTGGTGTAGTAGTCACAAGAACAGATTTCTGTGATGAACTACTTTCCAATAAGGGAGATGGTACAATTACCTTATCAAGTTTTCTACTTTCCTCCCACTCACTTCTTTCGAGAGAAACTCCTTCTCCAGAAAGTTTCCGAACTTAGCAACAAAAGTCTTGCCTTCAGATCTGTGATAGAAGGTGTATCCAATAGTCTCCTTTGGATATCCTATGAAGACACATTTCTCCGATTTGGGTTCGAGCTTATCAGGTTGAAGCTTTTTCACATAAGCATCGCAGCCCCAAACTTTCAGAAACGACAACTTTGGTTTCTTGACAAACCATAGTTCAGATTGTGTCGTCTCATCGGACTTAGATGGTGCCCTTTTAAACGTGAATGCAGCTGTCTTTAATGCATGACCCCAAAACGATAGTGGTAGATCGGTAAGAGACATCATAGGTCGCACCATATCTAATAAAGTACAGTTATGATGTTCGGACACACCATTATGCTGTGGTGTTCCAGGTGGCGTGAGTAGTGAAACTATTTCACATTGTTTTAACTGAAGACCAAACTCATAACTCAAATACTCTTCTCCACGATCAGATCGTAGAAACTTTATTTTCTTGTTACGATGATTTTCCACTTCACTCTGAAATTCTTTGAACTTTTCAAATGTTTCAGACTTATGTTTCATCAAGTAGATATACTCATATCTGCTCAAATCATCTATGAAGATCAGAAAATAATGATACCTGTCACGAGTCTCAATATTCATCGGACCACATACATCAGTATGTATGATTTCCAACAAATTTGTTGCTCGCTCCATTGTTCCAAAGAACGGAGTCTTAGTCATCTTGCCCATGAGGCATGGTTCGCAAGCATCAACTGATTCATAATCAAGTGATTCCAAAAGCCCATCAGCATGGAGTTTCTTCATGCGCTTTACACCAATATGACCTAAACAGCAGTGCCACAAATAAGTTGCACTATCATTATTAACTTTGCATCTTTTGGTTTCAATATTATGATTATGTGTATTACTACGATCGAGATCCAACGAACTATTTTCATTGGGTGTGTAACCATATAAGGTTTTATTCATGTAAACAGAACAACAATTTATTCTCTTACTTAAATGAATAATCATATTACAATAAACATGATCAAATCATATTCATGCTCAACGCAAACACCAAATAACACTTATTTAGGTTCAACACTAATCCCAAAAGTATAGGGAGTGTGCGATGATGATCATATCAATCTTGGAACCACTTCCAACACACATCGTCACTTCACCCTTAACTAGTCTCTGTTTATTCTGCAACTCCCGTTTCGAGTTACTAATCTTAGCAACTGAACTAGTATCTATTACTGAGGGGTTGCTATAAACACTAGTAAAGTATACATCAATAACATGTATATCAAATATACTTATGTTCACTTTGCCATCCTTCTTATCCGCCAATCACTTGGGGTAGTTCTGCTTCCAGTGACCAGTCCCTTTGCAGTAGAAGCACTTAGTCTCAGGCTTAGGATCAGACTTGGGCTTCTTCACTTGAGCAGCAACTTGCTTGCCGTTCTTCTTGAAGTTCCCCTTCTTCCCTTTGCCCTTTTCTTGAAACTAGTGGTCTTGTCAACCATCAACACTTGATGTTTTTCTTGATTTCTACCTTCGTTGATTTCAGCATCACGAAGAGCTTGGGAGTTGTTTCCGTTATCCCTTGCATATTATAGTTCATCACGAAGTTCTACTAACTTGGTGATGGTGACTAGAGAATTATGTCAATCACTATCTTATCTGGAAGATTAACTCCCACTTGATTCAAGCGATTGTAGTACCCAGACAATCTGAGCACATGCTCACTAGTTGAGCGATTCTCCTCCATCTTTTAGCTATAGAACTTGTTGAAGACTTCATATCTCTCAACTTGGGTATTTGCTTGAAATATTAACTTCAACTCCTGGAACATCTCATATGGTCCATGACGTTCAAAACGTCTTTGAAGTCCTGATTCTAAGCCATTTAAGTATGGTGCACTAAACTATCAAGTAGTCATCATATTGAGCTAGCCAAATGTTCATAACGTCTGCATCTGCTCCTACAATAGGTCTGTCACCTAGCAGTGCATCAAGGACATAATTCTTCTGTGCAGCAATGAGGATAAACCTCAGATCACGGATCCAATCCGCATCATTGCTACTAACATCTTTCAACATAATTTTCTCTAGGAACATATCAAAATAAACACAGGGAAGCAACAACGCGAGCTATTGATCTATAACATAATTTGCAAAATACTACCAGGACTAAGTTCATGATAAATTTAAGTTCAATTTAATCATATTACTTAAGAACTCCCACTTAGATAGACATCCCTCTAATCCTCTAAGTGATTACGTGATCCAAATCAACTAAACCATGTCCGATCATCACGTGAGATGGAGTAGTTTCATTGGTGAACATTGCTATGTTGATCATATCTACTATATGATTCATGCTCGACCTTTCGGTCTCCGTGTTCCGAGGCCATATCTGTATATGCTTGGCTCGTCAAGTATAACCTGAGTATTCCGCGTGTGCAACTGTTTTGCATCCGTTGTATTTGAACGTAGAGCCTATCACGCCCGATCATCACGTGGTGTCTCAGCACAAAGAACTTTCGCAACGGTGCATACTCAGGGAGAACACTTCTTGATAATTAGTGAGAGATCATCTTATAATGCTACCGTCAATCAAAGCAAGATAAGATGCATAAAAGATAAACATCACATGCAATCAATATAAGTGATATGATATGGCCATCATCATCTTGTGCTTGTGATCTCCATCCTCGAAGCACCGTCGTGATCACCATCGTCACCGGCGCGACACCTTGATCTCCATCGTAGCATCGTTTTCGTCTCGCCAATCTTATGCTTCCACGACTATCGCTACCGCTTAGTGATAAAGTAAACCATTACAGCGCGATTGCATTGCATACAATAAAGCGACAACCATATGGCTCCTGCCAGTTGCCGATAACTCGGTTACAAAACATGATCATCTCATACAATAAAATTTAGCATCATGTCTTGACCATATCACATCACAACATGCCCTGCAAAAACAAGTTAGACGTCCTCTACTTTGTTGTTGCAAGTTTTACGTGGCTGCTACGGGCTTAAGCAAGAATCAATCTTACCTACGCATCAAAACCACAATGATAGTTTGTCAAGTTGGTGCTGTTTTAACCTTCGCAAGGACCGGGCGTAGCCACACTCGGTTCAACTAAAGTTGGAGAAACTGTCACCCGCTAGCCACCTTTGTGCAAAGCACGTCGGGAGAACCGGTCTCGCGTAAGCGTACGCGTAATGTCGGTCCGGGCCGCTTCGTCCAACAATACCGCCGAACCAAAGTATGACATGCTGGTAAGCAGTATGACTTATATCGCCCACAACTCACTTGTGTTCTACTCGTGCATATAACATCAACACATATAACCTAGGCTCGGACGCCACTGTTGGGTTTCGTAGTAATTTCAAAAAAATTCCTACGCACACGCAAGATCATGGTGATGCATAGCAACGAGAGGGGAAGAGTGTGATCTACGTACCCTTGTAGATCGACAACGGAAGCGTTAACTTGGTTGATGTAGTCGTACGTCTCCACGGCCCGACCGATCAAGCACCGAAACTATGGCACCTCCGAGTTCTAGCACACGTTCAGCTCGATGACGATCCCCGGACTCCGATCCAGCAAAGTGTCGGGGAAGAGTTCCGTCAGCACGACGGCGCGGTGATGATCTTGATGTACTACCGTCGCAGGGCTTCGCCTAAGCACTGCTACAATATTATCGAGGACTATGGTGGAAGGGGGCACCGCACACGGCTAAGAATATGATCACGTGGATCAACTTGTGTCTCTAGGGGTGCCCCGTGCCTCCGTATATAAAGGTTCAAGGGGGAGGGGGGCTGGCCGGCCAAGAGGTGGCGCGCCAGGAGGAGTCCTACTCCTTCCGGGAGTAGGACTCCCCCCTTTCCTAGTTGGAATAGGATTCGCGGAGGGGGGAAAAGAGGAGAGAGAGGAGGAAGGGGGGACGGCCCCCTCTCCTTGTCCTATTCGGACCAAGGGGGGGAGGGGCGCGCGGCCCATCTCTGGCCACCTCTTATCTCTTCCACTAAGGCCCACTAAGGCCCATATACTTCCCGGGGGGTTCCGATAACCTCCCGGTACTCCGGTAAAATCCCGATTTCACCCGGAACACTTCCGATATCCAAACATAGGCTTCCAATATATCAATCTTTATGTCTGGACCATTTCGAGACTCCTCGTCATGTTCGTGATCACATTCGGGACTCCGAACAACCTTCGGTACATCAAAATGCATACACTCATAATATAACTGTCATCGTAACCTTAAGCGTGCGGACCCTACGGGTTCGAGAACAATGTAGACATGACCGAGACACGTCTCCGGTCAATAACCAATAACGGAACCTGGATGCTCATATTGGCTCCTACATATTCTACGAAGATCTTTTATCGGTCAGACCGCATAACAACATACGTTGTTCCCTTTGTCATCGGTATGTTACTTGCCCGAAATTCGATCGTCGGTATCCAATACCTAGTTCAATCTCGTTACCGGCAAGTCTCTTTACTCGTTCCGTAATACATCATCCCGCAACTAACTCATTAGTTGCAATGCTTGCAAGGCTTAAGTGATGTGCATTACCGAGAGGGCCCAGAGATACCTCTCCGACAATCGGAGTGACAAATCCTAATCTCGAAATACGCCAACCCAACATGTACCTTTGAAGACACCTGTAGAGCTCCTTTATAATCACCCAGTTACGTTGTGACGTTTGGTAGCACACAAAGTGTTCCTCCGGCAAACGGGAGTTGCATAATCTCATAGTCATAGGAACATGTATAAGTCATGAAGAAAGCAATAGCAACATACTAAACGATCGGGTGCTAAGCTAATGGAATGGGTCATGTCAATCAGATCATTCAACTAATGATGCGATCCCGTTAATCAAATGACAACTCTTTTTCCATGGTTAGGAAACATAACCATCTTTGATTAACGAGCTAGTCAAGTAGAGGCATATTAGTGACACTCTGTTTGTCTATGTATTCACACATGTATTATGTTTCCGGTTAATACAATTCTAGCATGAATAATAAACTTTTATCATGATATAAGGAAATAAATAATAACTTTATTATTGCCTCTAGGGCATATTTCCTTCAAATACCCTACTTCCTGCTTGATTGATCTTGATGATATGAGTATTACAAGAGTTGATCTACCACGAGATTGGATAGGCTAAACCCTAGAAGCTAGCCTATGGTATGATTGTTGTTGTCCTACAGACTAAACCCTCCGGTTTATATAGACGCCGGAGGGGGCTAGGGTTACACAGAGTCGGTTACAAGGGAGGAGATCTACATATCCGAATTGTCAAGCTTGAGTTTCACGTAAAGGAGAGTCCCACCCGGACACGGGACGAAGTCTTCAATCTTGTATCTTCATATTCCAACAGTACGGCCAAGGGATATATAGTCCGGCTGTCCGAGGACCCCATAATCCAGGACTCCCTCAATCGTCCTCGTCGTCGGGCTCCAGCTCGCCGGCCCCGCTCCGCCCCGTCAAACCCGAGCCGGAGGAGAAGCCGCTCCGGCGCCGCACCCGCAGCGGCGCCCTCGTCATCAACGAGGCCGCTCCGCCCCGATCCTCCCCGCGCGGATCCTACTGCCTGGTCTGGCCGAAGCCGGAGCCGGGGCTGCTCCCGGTGAAGCCGGAGCACGTTGAGATGGCGGCCCCCGCCGCGGTCGCGAGGAAGGCAGCGTCATCGTACTCGACAGCGACGAGGAGGGCGAGGCCGGGCCGTCCAGCGCACCACCGCGCCTCGGCGACCCGGGTCAGGGCTACAGCAAGGACCGCGCCGGCCCAAGCAAGCTGCGCGACGACGACGACGACGACGGCGGCGACTACACCCGCTTCTACAGGCTCCTTGGCATGTAGACGGCGGCGACGGCAATGGCGATGGCGGCTAGGCGTAGTTTAGGCGTTGTCAAGGTGTAGTTTGCATGTGTTTTGTATTTTTTTTAATAAATTTTAATAAAATTTCGCCGAGTTCGTGCAAAAAAACGCCGAGTTTTCATATATTTTGTACGGGCGTCGCTAAACCCGGGGCGACCTGTGGGCCGACGACCGGGAGCTAGGTCGTCCCCAGGGGTCAATCTAGCGTCGGCTCGCCTCCAGACGGCTCTTTTTCGACGCCTTGAGGACCGAACGGCTGAAGATGCTCTAAGGTCTATAAAAAAAGATGCACCTTGATGTCATGATTCCATTTAGGAAATCGATTCCTAGTTTCATCAACCGTAGAGGCGAGGTGACCTTCGAGGGCGGCCATGGCGTCCTGTGTGGAGAGGAGCAGAGGAAGAAGAAGCAGGGGAGAGAGAGGAGAACAGGAGGAGGGGGACGAGCCGGGGAATAGCGACGCGTTGCAGGGGCTCGCCGGCCGGCGCAGCCTGAGGACTTCGTCTCGCCAGATCCTCAGCCATCCCAGGGCATGGCGGGCCTGCCCTGCCATGGCATGGCCGGCCTGGCCGCTCCAGGCTCTGGGATGTGACGCTTTTGGGGTACTCCAGTCGGCGATGGGATCGCGCCGCGGACGCTATGTCCGTGCCCGGGGTAATCGCAAGCGCAGTCGGCAGCGGAGTCGGGATCAGAGTCGGAGGCGTCATGGTGGAAGTTGAGAGGCGCTGGGCTTCTTGGGCTCGTCATGGTCGAAGGGGGGCAGCGTGAGCACAAGCGACCCGGGCGGCGAGGCGGCATGGTGCTCGTGCTCGAACCGCGCGAGCGTGTCCGCCACCCGCGGGAGCGCGCGGAAGTAGGCGGCGCGCAACCACAAGCGCAGCACGGCGGTCCCCCGCGCGAGCATCAGGTCCGCCGCATCCAACCGCGAGCTCCGGCAACCCATCCTGCTCTACGCCCTCGCCCTTGACTGCATTGCCCACCCCCAGGGACGGAGACAGAAAATAGAGATATGAGGGGCAAGAAGAAGCTTAAAAACCATAGGATAGATACATACATACCTTAGCTTGAACTCGGTGTATGATGGGCGAGGTTCACCAACATTGTTCACCGGTGTTCAAAAAGCGAATCTTCGAGCAGTGCGAACAAGCTACTGGTCTCTGAGGTGACTGCTCGCTGCATCGGTAGCGAGCACGCCCTACCCTACCATGGTATACTGCCCTAGATGCTCTATGCCCTAGGTGGCACAAGTGGGAGTCGTGTAGGAAAGCACACAGAGCTGGTATTCAGAAGACGAATCTGCGAGCAGTGCCGATAAGGTACTGATCTTTGAGATGACTGCTCGCTGTATCGGTAGCGAGCACGCCTCACACTACCATCGTACTGCCCTGGATGCTCTATACCCTAGATGGTACAAGTGGGAGACGTGCGGGAAAGCACACGAGGCTGGTATTCAGTAGGCGAATCTGCGAGCAGTGCCGAGAAGGTACTGGTCCATGAGATGATTTGTGTCTGACCCAATTCTTGTCTGGATTTTGACATGTGCAATCGTTATATGTATGTATCTTTCTGATTTATGAGTTGATCACCGGAGGGGCCGGCGCGTAATATTATGTTTTCCAGTGCTCGATCATCGGTGTTTATGAGGCGAACATATGAGAAATACAATATCCATTTTTAGTAGATTATTGCATAGTATTCTTTTTCACTTAAATGAATTTTTGTATTTGTAATTCATTGATATTGCAATAATTTATATTGAAAAGACGATAGCCGATTTATTGGCTAATTCGAATTCGTCTGTACAATTCGTAAAATTCTTTCTTATTTCTTATTGTTGAAATCCAAAATTAAAGTCTCTTGGCTCTCTTCACGCTTTCTCACAAACAGATTAAAAAATAGATTTTTATTTTTGAAGTTTGGATAAACCATTGCTTCGTCTGGTGTCTACAATACATATAACTCATTATAGTACTAATTCCATTTTTATCAGATCGAAAAGTTTTATGTTGAAAAGAAAAATTTATAGATCCAATGTCAAGTTTCTGTTTATTCAATATTCAACATTGTGATACAGCCCATACGATCAACTTTTGTTGACCCGTATACACCATGCATGCATTTGAGTGGTGCACTATGTCGTAGTTTTTTTGCCACCTATCATTTTATATCATTATAATAGCTTACACTGTTTATCTCAGCAATTGTATGTAGCACAAAGTTATAGACGGGCGCGGCGTGCCGCCGCGCGAGGTTGGGCTAGTACATTACTACATATTGGAAAATCTTGGTTCGATTTCATATGTGTTGTATTCACCCAACTAACCAACATCACTCAAAATTTTGGTGGAGGGAAAGACCATCAACGCCTCAAAATTTTTTGGTTATGTAAACGGGATGAGGTAACGGGGCTGGGAGACCCATATAATTGGATCACAAACCAAACAGTGGCTATCACGCTCATCAATGCCAAATGTTTGGTCGGTCACTTCAGGGCTCTGATCCAAACAGGCCCTATAGATAGTCAAAAATTATATCGCTATTAATTCAAAATTTGATTTATGAGACAATATCAAAGATCGAAATTTCCTACGACTACAATTGTACGATTTGAAAGACGCAAATGAATGTGATGCTAAAAATAGACTAACCGTTTTTATAGTTTGGTCGAGTTCATTCGTGCGGCTGGCCGGCCAGAATGCATCGGAGATCAACACGAGGCGCTTGCATATCCCCTACCCTTCTCGACGAAGAGATTAGACGATCAAGCAGGCGATCGGTGGCCGGCGGCAGCCTCGAACGCAGGAGCAGGTTGGATTAGATGAGATCTTTTTTGAGGGGTGAATAGAGGTGATCTCAACTGTGCATACGTGTTTTTAGGGGTTATAAATGCGCATATTGCTTCCTCTGTGGGCTGCTTCTCTTTTTTCATTTTCTGGAATTTTGGCCTTCTGCGTGCAATCGCTTAGAAAAGGTACAAGCGCGCAAGAGCAAAGATGGCGTGGGCTCATGAGCTAGCTACGACGCAATAGGCGGGGGCGAGCACTGACCAGTGAGCAGCACGCGCGTGACGCGAGCGTGGCACGGCACGGGCACCCAAAGAGGCCAGCGTTCCGCATGAACGAGCCTGCGGTGGTGGACGGTGGCCACGACACCGAGTCCGACGATGTCGCTGCGAACTAGTTGCTTGTGTTTACCGGGTCCGCCAGCGTAGTTCCTTTCGGTCACCTCGTTCTTGGCCTACACTGATATCGCCATCACGAGCACACTGCCTAGAACTCTACTCTAACTAAGTGTGTCATGTGTAGGTATTAACTCCTACTCACGTTGCATGTATGCAACCAAACACCGGGCACTTCCATCTGCCAAGCCAATGCACGCAACCAAACAGCAGGCAGAAAATACTCCCCTAATGCAGGCAGCCTATATGCAAGCAACCAAACAAAGTGTAGATGATGGTTTTTTGCCTGCCCAACTGCCCAACTGCCCAACAGAAATGACTAGTTGCATATAAACTTTGTTTAACAAGCTGCATAGCTCACAAGTACAAGTAGCACGCCCATCAACTAATCCCTTTGTCTCACTGCGTCCACGCTTCTCAGCCTCTGTGCTTGTGATTTCTTGTGTCCCAAGGGACCCTTCGGGAACCACGAGGATTTGCTCCAGCGGTTTCTGGTTCGCCATGAGGATTTACTGCAGAAATGGTAAAAGGAAATACTAGTTGATAAGCATTCAACAAGAGGTCAGAACGGGATAGCAATACCCTTCACATGCTCCTACTCACAATTTGATTGCTGTTAGTAATGACTTCAGTATACTACTATACTCACAGTTTCCCGATTTATCAAGGGGATTCGGGCGGTAGTGTACGCTCCTCACACCAAGAAGATAAGCTCTTGCTGTGCTGGGGAGGCTGCCACCAATCAAGAAAACTAGCAGAATGAGTTGGATCGTGAGCAGCTGAGTTGGTATACGGCAAGTGCTCGCCTTTCGGGACATCTTTTTTCCAGAGCCTCGAGTCTTGCACGCTTGGTGCATTAAAAATCAGGGGGAGAAGCTGAAGTTGTAGTGATGGGAGTTGGGAGGAGGCCATGGCGAGGCTTCTATACTGCCAAACCTAGACCGGGACTGCTTGCAAAATTTTGAGTCCCTCCAAAGTTGAATTAGTCTCTCCGCTACGTTAACTGCTGCAGGCGAAAATCCGGAAAAAATAACCACCATATGTCCGGTACTACTTTATGTCGCCATCAGCCAGTCGCAGACAGCAAAAACAAGAAACGGATTTCTAGCTGTGAAAAGAAAAGGAAAAAAGACTCAGAATCCATCTCAGGAATTGAAAAGCGTAGAATTTAGATATCATAACGTGTTGGAAAATCCTACGGAAATTCAAAATACGAGAATGTAACAGATATTGTTTCGGTGAGCCACAGGAAAAACACAAGGATGTAGTGAAAATAATAACACAACCATTATTGCCGTTGAAACAAAAAGTATATAACAGTGCTTTCTTTTAGTTTTTAGAAAACATGCACAATTAAGTTGTACTTGTAAATTCAAGGTAACTGTTTTTTTCTTCACGTTCCAATTAGATTAGTCAACGTGCAGGGTTAATAGTATCAGGTAGATAAACGAGATATGAAACACATATTTTTAACCGACGAATCTAATAGACCTATTCTGGCTATTCATTGTGTCAAAAAAATTCTGTGGGCAAAAAGGCAGACAGCATGCTTTTCATTAACATTGGAAGAAGGTATTATAAATCTAAGACCTATCCAAAAAAGAATACCAAAGCAGTGGCAGGATAATAGCAAGTGAAGAGGAACACGGAAAGAGAAAAAAACATGTGATTGAACGGCAGCAGTGACTCCTCAGTGGCAATAGATTTGTGTTTTCTTTCCTTCAAAAGATGACAGAACGTAGTTGAGACGGTTAAATCGCTGTGCACGAGAAGACCAGTCCACGTTCCAAGGGCTGGCGTGGAACGTAGTTGAGATTGTTTTTTTTATCTTCAATCTTCCATATGAGATGTTTGGATGAGAGGTGCAGAGAAGGCAGGTTTCCAAGCTAGCCCCCTTATAAATATGCACATGCTCACTGCTACTGCTGAAATCTGTAGGAGAGCAAAACTCGGTAGCAACATCCACAACGGCGGTAGCACACAGATGGCTCCTGTACCTGTAGGGACTCTCAGTTCATCACTCTTCACAGCCACCGTCCTCCTCACTTTCTTGACCTCTTTTGCCCCTTCTTCTTCATTAGATGGCACCCTGCTGGGTGATGAATCTGGTAAGGACTTCCAGGCACTCCTTTGTCTCAAGAACCACCTTTCTAACAATACCGAAGTCCTCGCCTCGTGGAACAATACCCTCCAGTATTACAGTTGGCCTGGTGTCACCTGTGGCAAGAAGCACGCATCTCGTGTCACAGCACTTGACCTTGAATCGCTAGGCCTGAATGGCCAGATACCACCCTGCATTGGTAATCTCACTTTCCTCGCAAGAATCAACCTCCAGGATAACCTGCTGAATGGTGGGATCCCGCCTGAGGTAGGTCATCTGCGTCACCTTGCTCAGCTCTCCCTTCCAAATAACAATCTTGCTGGCGTAATACCGAACTCTCTTTCTACCTGTTCTAGCCTTCAGACTATTGATCTCGGAAGTAACTCCCTCCAGGGGGAGATACCTCTAGGTTTGACCAACTGTTTAAATCTCACAGACATCTTACTCGATAACAAGCTCAATGGAAGCATTCCAGATGGGTTCGGCATGCTTCCTAAGCTTTATGCTCTGTACGTTCCTGGCAACAAGTTGACGGGCAGTATTCCTTACTCACTTGGAAGCAGCCCATCACTCTACTTTGTTGTGCTGGCAAACAACAGCCTAACTGGGGGCATCCCGCCTCTCTTAGCAAATAGTTCATCACTTGGATGGCTGGAATTGGGAAGCAATGACCTCGATGGAGAGGTACCTCCTTCTCTCTTCAACAGCTCATCTCTTGAAATCATAATATTAAACGGAAATAATTTCTTTGGATCAATTCCACCTTTCTCACCCACCTCGCCATTGCAAACTCTGTCCCTATCATTCAATAATATCACAGGAAAAATACCTTCCTCTGTTGGGAACTCTTCTTCCCTTCTTGAGCTTTTGCTTGCAGGGAATCACTTGCAAGGCAACATTCCATGGAGTTTAAGTAAAATCCCATGCTTGGAAAAATTAGATCTGACTAACAACAACTTATCAGGAGTCGTTCCAGGCTCTCTCTATGATATATCGACACTCAAATACCTTGGCATGGGCAATAACATCTTAACAGGAGAAATTCCAGAAAATATTGGCCACACCCTTCCAAACATCCAGGCATTCATTGTTCAGGGAAACAGATTCGGAGGTCGTATTCCCACTTCAATGGCTGAGACCACAAATCTTCAGAGAATTAATCTCCGTGACAATGCATTCCATGGTATTGTTCCTTATTTTGGGTCTTTGCCCGACTTAACTGAACTAGATCTAGGCAAGAACCAACTCGAAGCTGGAGACTGGACTTTCCTCCACTCGCTCGCCAGTTGTACAAAGCTGGCTATTTTACGCTTAGACGCGAACAACCTACAAGGTGAACTGCCAAAGTCCATAGGCAATCTTCCAAAAAGCTTAGAATCTCTATTGTTGACAGCGAATAAAATATCTGGCACCATACCACATGAGATAGGGAACCTTAGTAGCCTCAAACTTCTTTACATGGAGCACAATCTGCTTACTGGAACCCTTCCTGACTCACTTGGAAACCTTTCAAACTTGTTCGTTCTAAGCTTATCAGGAAACAAGCTATCTGGCCAAATCCCACTTTCAATTCATAACCTCGGCCAACTAAGTGAGCTCTATTTGCATCAAAATAATTTGAGTGGACCCATCCCAGTAGCTTTAGCAGAGTGCAATAAGTTACACACCCTAAACCTCTCTTGCAACTCATTTGATGGAACAATACCAAAAGAACTATTTACTGTTTCCACACTTTCTGAAGGTCTTGATCTCTCTCGCAACAAACTCTCTGGGCATATACCAGTGGAGATTGGCAAATTAATCAACCTTTCCCCCCTCGATATTTCCAACAACCTGTTGATTGGAGAAATTCCCTCAACTCTAGGCGAGTGCCTCCATTTAGAGTCCCTCCACCTGGAAGGGAATCTACTTGATGGGCGAATCCCTCAATCTTTCGCTGCATTGAAAGGCATCAGTGACATGGACCTTTCTCGAAACAACTTGTCTGGTCAAGTTCCAGACTTCTTTGAGGCTTTCAGCTCCATGTCACTTCTCAATTTGTCATTCAACAACCTGGAGGGGCCCATGCCAACTGGTGGGATCTTCCAAAATGCAAGCAAGGTGTTCGTCCAAGGGAACAAAGAGTTGTGTGCTGTCTCGCCACTATTGAGTTTGCCACTTTGCCACACAGCTGCCTCTCAACAAAGGCATAGATCCAACATTGCGAATATAGTAGGACTTTCTGTTCTTGCCTTAGTGATGTTATCATGTTTTGGAGTCATTTTCTTGAAGAAGAGAAAGAAAGTCAAACAAGAAGATTATCCATCCTTTGAGGAGTTAAAGAAGTTCACATATGCTGACTTAGTGAAAGCAACAAATGGTTTCTCATTAGCCAACTTGGTTGGTTCAGGAAAGTATGGGTCCGTATACAAAGGTAGAATTGAGTCTGAAGAAGATGCAGTTGCTATCAAAGTTTTCAAACTTGATCAGCCTGGGGCGACGAAAAGCTTCGTTGCTGAATGTCAGGCACTCAAAAACACTCGTCATCGTAATCTTGTAAGGGTGATCACTGTATGCTCGACGAGTGATCTGACAGGACATGAGTTCAAAGCTCTTCTCCTTGAATATATGGTTAATGGCAACCTTGAAAGTTGGCTCCATCCAACACTCCACGAGCAACATCTGAAAAGGCCCTTGTCCTTGAGTTCAAGAATAGCAATAGCAGTGGACATAGCAGCTGCTTTGGATTACCTGCATAACCAATGCATGCCTCCTATGACACACTGTGATCTGAAGCCAAGCAATGTCCTTCTGGATGATGTCATGGGCGCATGTGTTGGTGACTTCGGGTTGACTAAGTTCATACACAGTTATACTTCAAGGATTGATGGTTCTACAAGCTTAGTTGGACCAAGAGGATCAGTTGGATACATTGCACCAGGTAACAATTCCTTTATATAGGATATATATATTGGGCAAATATCTTAGAGGCCCTATGAAAAATTGACTTTAGTTTCCCTAGAAATCTTTTGATTCTTGTGTTCGAGTTCTTTTGTGTTAATTAATGATTTCAATACTATATATATTGCAGAATATGGCTTTGGGAGCAAAATCTCCACTGAGGGTGATGTTTACAGCTTTGGAATCATCGTCTTAGAAATGCTCACAGGGAAGCGTCCAACTGATGAGATGTTTAAAGATGGCCTGAGCCTTTACAATTTTGTGGAAAAATCATTTCCTAAAAAGATTGGTGAGATTCTAGATCCGAGAATCATTCCTTATTATGGGGACCAAGATGAAGAAGCAGCAAGTAGTCCAAACCAAGAAAATCATCAGCAAATGGCTGGAATGAGCTGTATCATCGAGCTCGTTAAGATTGGCCTCATGTGCACTGCGGAGACACCCAAATATCGCCCCTCGATGCAGGACGTTTACATTGAGGTCACCGCAATCAAAGAAGCATTTTCAGCACTGCAGGGTTGAGCAAAAGTAGAATCATTTTCTATTTGCCCAGATGTTGCTGCTGCAGGATGACCTAAGGATAGTTTACTTTACATAATGCTATATTTTTCTCGACAGAAATCGTGTTATGTTGTGGATCGTCCTCCATTTTACAAGTAAATCTATGTTGGTCGCGTATGTAAACTGTGGTTCAACCTACTTCTATCTCAAATAAAATCAAATAAAAGGTTCAGCATAGGAAATTTTCTTTCGAGTTGGGTTTTTACTTATATTTTTCTTTCTGAATTTCTAGTACGTAGTAAACTGCAAGTACTTAAGCCCAACTATGGACTAATCACACCCTTAACCAGACAAATTGTACAGTGGTACATTGAATTGTCAAATAAACTTGAAAGTTGAAACCGATGTGCAAGGATATCACATTTTCCTAGTAGTACAATTTTATTAATCAAGCTCGTTAAGATTGGCCTCATGTGCGCTGCAGAGACACCCAAATATCGTCCCTCAATGCAGGATGTTTACGTTGAGGTCACCGCAATCAAAGATGCATTTTCAGCACTGCAGGGTTGAGCAAAAACTGCAAACATTTAATATTGCTCAGATGTTGCTGCTGCAGGATGACCTAAGACTAGTTTCCTTTACTTAATGCTTTACCTTTTCTCGATAGAAATCGTGTTATGTCGTGGATCGTCTTCCATTTCACAAGTAAATCTATGTTCGTCGTGTATGTAAGCTGTGGTTCAACCTATATCAAATAAAAAGTTCAGCACATGAACTTTTCTCTCGACTTGGATTTTCCTTTTTCTTTCAAAACTAGTATTACCTCCGTCCCAAATTACTTGTCTTAGATTTGTTTTGATACGGATGTATCTAAGAGTTCTAGACACGAAGTAATTCGGGGCGGAGGGAGTAGTAAACTGCAAGTAATTAAGCCCGACTATCGACTAATCACACCCTCATAAAGATAACTTGCACAGCAGTACATCGAATTGGTAAACTTGAAAGTTGAAACCGATGTGCAAGGATATCACATTTTCCTAGTAGTACAATTTTATCAGAGAGCAACAAACCTCGCCCTTGACGGACACCCGGACGACGCCTGCGCAATGGAGCACAGGGAGGTTTGCCGGGGATGCAGTGGATGGATTCCTGCTGCCACTGAATGCATCGGCGTTGCGTCGTGCGCCGGCCGGGTCGGCAGTGGGGCGGAGGAGGATGCGCGTCCAGAGCAACGCAGCGGTGTCCTGCAGGAGGTCGGTGTGTATGCACCCCATCACGCAGTTCGCCGCCGCCGCCTCTTCCATTCGGCGAGCTTCCGCGGGCTGGGACGCTGGGTGGAGGAGCCTGCCTCACCTAGGAATCTCCTGGAATCACCCCAATCCTAGAACCTCGCTTCTTCCCAATCCTTGCTGTTGCGGGGGCAGAGGGATGAAGGAGCCATAGATCCCAGCCAGATGATGAGAGTATTAACTGCTCGCGTGTTCTCAGTGTTGGTCTGTTACGCTGAAAAAAGCAGTATTCGCAATGCAAGTTCGTTGATGAATTGTGTCTCATTCAGCTATTCTTGCTTTCCTTCAACATTCTGAAAGTAACGAAATGACTGTGGCCTTCGATCGTATCTCTCTTAACACATGGAAATAGATAAACATGTCGTTTCTACGTAGTAGTAAAAAACACCCTAAGAGATAATGGTCGCCCACATATGCTTGGAAGTCAGCCCTGCTGCTATCCACACCTGGAAGGTCTCAGGTCTGGACAATCTTCGCAGGTCCCCTTCTCTAGGAAAATAGAAGGCGCTTATTACCGTCGACCACAGCCAGGACAGTTTGGGGAGGGGAGCCTCGAGCAGCCGGTTGGGTTTTCTGCGATGATGTTCAAAGTACAACATATCATCAGGCCATTTGGAAAATAGAGTATTCCTTTGAAATTGTACATTTTTTTATTCTGAACTAACTGTATCCTTTTCACTCCGTATCCTAGACTGAAAACTAAGCTCATGATAGACTAAGAACTGCCGATAGTCGGAAATTGCACGAAGTCAACACCTACTATGATGCACATGTTCTGTTCTGACTTCTGAATCATATGAGAAGTTGAAAGAAAAGTGAAACATGCATGGGCACTTACGCTGAGCATCGCAATTTGGTGGACTTGAAGGATCTACACGACCTGCTGCATGGCCACCGACTATTAACAGCAGTAACGTGAGGATGGCAAGAAGCCGAGCGAGCAAGCGGATACAGTTGGGTGGCATCTTTACGGATTCGTCTGCGTTGTTCAAACCGTAAACCTATGGCACCAAAAGGGAGAAGCTGCCATGCCTCAATGCTTCAGCACCGATATATAAGGCTCCAAAAATATGCCATTATTCTAACTTGGAGAGAAATGCCCAAATGAACTCTGTTGACTGGGGCAGTCAAAAGACCCCAAAAACAATAACTTTGTTGACTCCGTTTCAAAAAAAAAAAATAACTTTGTCGACTGGAACCTGTGGAAAACGAGACTTAGAATGCAGGCCTCTTCGCTAAGCCAATAACCCAATCCCTCGGTTCTATTGACTGCTCGCTTCGACGACGAGTCGACGACCAACTATCTGCTTCGATTACTTCATCTACGGCACACAGCTACGTGATCTCCACCACCATGGTCAGCAACGCCGCTGCACCAGGCGAACTTGCATGTTCTAACCATCTCCCTGTTGGCATGTGCCAAATGTGCCTTGTCTGTCGTATGTGATATGCTCTGTCACCACACTCATCATGTTGCTAAGCTGAATTAAGCTTAACCAAAAATTTGCTTAATAATCTAGCAGACACTAGATGATTGAGGCCATGACAAGACTAATCTTAGTATCAATAGTAGCATTTATGATGCTTAAGCGACTGAGTCACAAAATGGCCTTACTTGGATTTCTGGATTCATACATCATGTAGTTTGGATTCTAAGCCCCAGAAGCACTTTGTATATGTGTTTATAAAGTAGGGGTGAATTAGTCCGTTTGACCATCCTGTAATTTGACAATCTCAAAGTTGAATTAGAAGAATAATCTAAACTGATGCTTGATCAGTTGACTGGTTGAAGGCCTTGTTGATTATTCAACACAAGGCCACATTCATTAGGTGATGCAGCTCTCCGGAATGATTCTCAGACCGACTTGCAAGCCCTTTGTTGCCTTAAACTCCATCTCGGAGTGTCGCAAGAGGATGACTAGCGCGTTGCAGCTCCCAAGTGAGTTCTCCCTTGCATTGTTGTTCCGCCGTCCTATCGAACTTGTCTTTTACCTTTTATGTCACTCTCTTGTCACAGAGAAGGCTACATTTACCACAATTAATAAATATTGCATGTTGGAGGTCAAAACTTCTTTGAAATACACAAACAGAGATCAACAAGTAAAAGTAAATAAATATACTGCATTAAACATTTTTGGGCGGAGCAAGTGCTGGCCCATATAGCGTTATAGAGACAATTCATCGCATGGAGCGTAGATAAGGGCTCCCATGCCACGAAGGGGAGAGCGTCTATGTCTGGCGGTAGTATCGCTCTCCTCAAGCAGCCTCGCCAGTGGGCCAGCCAAGTATCTCGGAGACGTGTGTTTTTCTTTCATTTTGTTCGTTTTTTATTGTTCATTTGTTTATTTTTTTTTTGCTTTTTTTATATTTCGAAATATTCTAAATACATATTCTTCAAAATATATTTACTTCATTTTTTAAAAGCGTCATCACACATTAAAAAAGTGTCACGCAATGTAGAATTTTTTTCTAAAAAGAGTTCACGCATTTAAAATTTTTGTTCTTGACATTAAAAAAAAAGTCCATGTAGTTTTTTTACCTCCCAACACCCCCTTTTGTTAGCTAGTAATCAAAACAGCGTCACTTACAAGCAAGGGAGTGATGGCATCCGGTGCCTCATCAAACCAAGATTTGGGGGAGAAAATTTACAAAGTCTAGCTAGTTCATCAACAACATCATTTGATTCTCTGTGACAGTGTTCATACCGAACATGAGTGAAATCCCTAGCCATATGGAAGCAATCATCTAGAATAGCGGCCAATGATCCTAACGTATTGTCTCTGTCTTGCATTGCTGAGATTACATCAATGTTGTTGGAGTTGATGATTAACTTAATGCAGCCCAAAGATGTTGCCAAGTTTAAACCAAACCAAAGAGCCAGCGCTTCTGCCATGAAAACATCTATGCAAACACCAACAACATTGTTACTTGCTGCTAAGAATTTTCCAGCACTGTCATGCAAAACAGAAAATGTTCATGTAGTTTGTACAAATATTCTGTAACACTAAAAAATGTTCCTGTCATTTAAAAAATATACAAATTTAAAATAAATGTTTATACGACGTGAAAGAAATATTTGTGTAATTTTATAAAAATATTTAGTATCATTCAAAAACATTTTCAGACATTTATTAAAACTTCAAATAATGTAATAAAAATGTTCAATGTGAATCAAAAAATGTTCAACGTGTATAAAAAATACAACATGTATTAAAAAGTTGACATGTATTTGAAACAAATAGAAAGGACAAAAAATAAAAAAGTTTAGGAAAAAAGTAAAAGAAAAACCATAAAGAAAAACATAGAAAAAGAAAAGGAACCGCATGAAACCTTCTCAGAACCGGTGCACAGAACCTTTCCAGAATTACTTCACTGGGTTGGCCCATTAAAAGGACACAACAGCGAGTGCCAAAGGCGAGACGGAGCTAGATCTCACAATAAGCGAGACATAGGTCTCGCAGCACCCATGACAATGGATTCACAATTATGGCCTAGTATTTGGGTTGAGCCTACTTCAAGATCGTCACTGAGATGGGGGATGGGCCTGGATGGTATGAGTATTGGTAAGCCTATATAACTTTTTTTTGCTGCGATAATGTGTAAGCCTATATAACTGATGTCATGTGTTGAACCCAATAATTTTCTGACATATGATATAACATGTTATACAATAACTAGTAGCTCTAAAAATATAGTAATTTGGTGAAAATTCATATCTATAAGTTTTATATAAAAATATCAAGGGTATAAAAAATATGTTGGTAAATATACATTTAAAATTTGGTAAGAAAATAAGGTAATATCCGTGTTGAGGAAATATAATCAATTGACTGAGCTATAGTAAATTGTAGTACGGTAGTGTAAACATTTTTTTTACATCACATCCATAGTTAAAAAATCATACAGGACTGATGGTCGAACCGGAAAGCGCCGGGATAAACAATGTTGACGGCTTCTTAAGGTGTTTAGACCGTGTTGCCATCAGACAAAAAGCACTGGCAAGAAAAACTATTTGACCTTTGTTTACTACTATATTAGTATAAAATGTATGTTTGTAGCCTAAAATACCAGATGTGAACATGTGACGGTGGTTCGGCCGATGAAAACCTAAACCAAGAACCTCATCTGTTTGGTCACGAGTTTTTTAAACTATGGTCAGAGTAAGTACATAGAGGAAATGATTGCATTCTTTTTCCAATATTTACTTGTGCACTTTTGTTTTTGTAGTCCATTATCTATGACCTTTTGTCTTCGCAATTTTTGGAAAAATGAAAAAAATGATTTTGTTTGCTAAGCTATAAATATTATGATCACAAGATAGTAGTAACCCATGAGCGAATATAGAAACTAGGGTTTCCATACCTCCCGCCGATGTCGATCTGCCTCGCCTTCTATGGCCTTCGGGCCATGGAGGCACCGTGGATCCCTACCCTTCTCATTGGGAGGGCTCCTACTTCGTTTTAAGTGTGTTTTTGAGTTTGTTTATGGTTTTGTCTTGCTTTTGAGTTTGTTTAGGGTTGCCTTGCTCGGGAAGGAGAGGAGGTGGCAGCTCCCTGAAGATGAAATAAAATTCTCTCCGCCTAGCCCCGGCCCTCGGGGTACGTCTAGCGTCGCCCGAGAGCGTGTGGAGGTCTGTCTCCAGCAGATCTAGAGGGCTTCGGTTAGTGTTTGTCTTCAGTGGGTGTATATGGATATGGTATTCCTTTGTTTGCGTTAGTGTGTCTATAGGTTCGATGTTTGTGTTCTACACTTCTCTCCATCAACGAAGATTGTTGTTTTGATGTGTTGGTCCTTTGGTGCCTTAGCATGATGACTTACCTACTGTTTACTACAACAAGGTTTGCCCTGCTCCAGTGAGGGAGAGGCGGTGTTGGTGGCACGCCTTCAGCTAACGCCACTGTTTATAGTTGTTGCTAGGTGGCCTATGGACTTGGATGTGATTTTTGTTACTCCGAGTGTTCTTTTTACTACCATGATGTTTGATGAATGGGTCGGAAGTTTTTCCCGGGAAAAAAGATGATAGGGCCCACTTGCTATTTCTATGGTTGAAACTATGTTATTTTTTTCGTAGATTATAGTTTGTAGGGCAACCTTTCTTTAGAACCAAGACAAGACATAAATGGGCTGGGTGGTGGATTTTCAAAACCCGCCCCATCTAATCTCAAAAACTAGATTTGATATTTGATTCATTAGCAACTGCCACTTTTGTAAAGCAAAAGTAGCCATACATTTTTTTTATCAAATTCAACCAATGATTCATCTATATTTAAGTCCCATGAGTGGAACCTCGCCGTCATATCTGGAAGTAACGTTGTATTTTATCAAACTCAATCCACAGTCCACCATATCTAAGTTGCAGGATGGAAATTAGACGGAACTTTATGTTTATGAAACATAGATAAGCCGTTGTAGAGCGTATTTTAATTAGTTAAGACAATACTTTTGTTAGTGGCCACTTAACCAATTATCATGCAATCTATGTGATATAAAACTCATGTCACTAGATCTGTATGAAAAATGTTTAATTATAGTTGTGGTTTTATCACACCAGCCATATATTAACAAGGATTTCACTACAAATTGTACATCATTTTTTAAGCATGGCAAATCGAATGTTTTTCATGGCAAATTATGTTGTCGCTAGGATAACAATTTCCTTTAGCAAGAATGGCAAATCCTGGATTTCTCATGCTTGCTAAAGGAAATTTTCATCATCATGACAACATAATTTTGCCATAAAAGACATTCGATTTTTCATGCATAAAAACTGACGCCAGGTTTTTAACATCCCCGATTAACAAAGCAACTATTGCTCAAAGTCTTGTCTTAACAGATAATCAAAATACACCCTAACGAATGAAGGAAATAAATTCAATTTTGTGTTCGAGCTGGTTAACCACCACCCTTTTGGGCAATGGTGTTCGAACGATCTATCGCCTACTTACGAGAACACATAAGAGGCACTGCCATAAATTGTGGGACGGATGAACGATCTTATATATATTGTGGGATGGAGGAGTAGTTGTGACGACGGACATGTAGGGCTCATTTTAATATTATACTAGATCATCGATGGCGCCGTTGCTGCGCCCGTCTATTTCTACAATAGAATGTTAGGAGCTTACATAAGTATATGGACGCCAAAATTTACATAAATATATGAAGCTGATAATTTATTACAACATTTTCAATGTGCTCATATGCCTTAGTCGGTATTGGTCATCGGACTTTTACTCTCTAATTGTTCTATTTCTTATTGATGTCTTCTAAACAATTGCAGCCTGCACCCAAAAGGTGATCTTGTGTAGGCAACAAGGAACTAAGAAGAAAAATTCTGCTTGACAATAAATAAGATATTACAGAACGGAAGGTTATAATAAGACAATTTTCATTGACACTGAAGTCAAGATAAAATTTTGATAAATAAGGGAAGCTATCTCAATTGGAACATTGTCTGGTACATGATGTGCGTGTCGATTTGTTTTTTTACATATCATTTGTCATGCTACTGCCAAGAAGAAAACAAACTCCACCTCACATGTGTTATATTTGAAAGAATACCCAGTCTTACAATTAAGGACATGGCCGTGTAGAGAATAAAATATGGATTTCTGCTTGACAATAAAATTGGATATTAGAGAATGGAAGGATTCCAGTAAGACAATTTTCACTAACACTAAAGTAAACAATAAAATATTGATAAATAAGGGCAGCTATCTGAGTTGGAACATTGTCTGGTCTACATGATGCGATTATCGGGTTTTTTCCCTATCATTTGTGATGCTACTGGCATGTAGAAACAAACTGAACCTCAGATGTGTTATATTTTGTGTTTGAAAGAATATCCAGTCTTACAGTTAAGGACAGAGCTCTGTAGGGAATGAAATGGGGAGCTAACAATGGTAAGACAAACTTTGTACTTGGTGAACCCATCTTTTGGACATAATTGAAAGATTATGCAAGGGGTGTGTGAGAGGACATAATTTGCATACCTTGAGAAGCTGCAGTATAGTTGCGCTTAAAGTATGCCAGAAAAAAACGGTTCCTGTTGGTCTTCAATTATTGTGGCACTTTATAATATATGTCAGCCTCTTAGAAAAATGAGATATTGTATATGACCACAATAAAGCTTCACTGGTAGACTCAGAATACTGTAGGCTTGATTCAACAAAGAACTTAGTACATGCTTTGTTGTACAAACATTGACAGAGATTATGTCACCATGGAAGATACACTACACAAAAGTAACATAATCAACTTTCTGAATTACACAATGGTCATGATCACCTCAGAAGTGTTTTTTTCTGCATCTCTTTGTGCCATTTTAGTGCTAGCAACACTACTTAATCAGTTTCTATATACTCCAGTACCACTATAGATTGACACATTCTTTCAGTATAGTTGATTGCAATATAAATGAACTGAGCAGGTAAATAGAGAAGAAATGATGATCTTCTATAAAGTAATGTTGAACATCAATTATACCATAAGTTACCTAAGCACTGCCAAAACTTTAATTAGATCACCTTTAGCTTTGCTAGTAGGAATTGTAATAATTTAGCTCATGTACTTGCACACAAAGGATGTTCCATGAACCTGTATGATGAGCTAAATGCAGACAATGTAACTGCTGATCTAAAAGCTTTAGTGGCGAGCGAGTCAGCTTCGTCCACGTAGTAATGCAGATTTTGCATTTCTTTTAAAAAAAAGCACTAATAATCACTGCAATATATTGTCTGACTGAATATTAGGTGGTTCTGCAATGATTAGACAAACTCGAATATATTTATTTGCATTCATGAACCAGCTGTAAACCACTGCGGTGTGAGTTATGAAGAGTTCCATTCTATTTACTCTATAAATTTCCGTAAATATGTTTCAGATGCAGTCCAGCGACACTTGTAGTCTATGTTGTTTTTTATTTTTGGGTGCTCTATACTCAAGTTGCTTCCAGAATATGGTTACAGCTACACAATTAACAATTCAGCAGGAGCAAACATCCCAGAACCACGGCAGGCCAGATGAATATAACCACCTGCCTACCTGGCTACATGTTCTAACACTTCCCATCATTATATGATGCATATGCACTTGGTCTTAAAGATGAGGTTTTTTGGGCACAGGGAGAACATATGAAGTGTGTGTTTACGGACATAACTACAAATTAAGCTAGCATAAACTACACAATTAACAATTAATGTGCTAGCATGTAAGACATGAATAACACTTCCAGGAAATATGTATTTCTTTCTCCAATTTTTCTACCAGAAGCTATGGGTCTCTCAAACTGCCATGTTAGACAGAAAGATGTGTATACTTTGGCATGTATTGGGACTTACTTTTGTTTGACGGTGCACCTCCAGTGTGTTTGTGATTTAGTGTGAGCATGATAAATATTTGGCTGCATTTTCTATACTTGCACATTGTTTTGTAGTACGACAAATGGACAATCATTTAATATTCAGCATCGTGGGGTGTGGGAAGAAGCTACGGCCGTAGCCCGTAGGAGAGTGGAGGCGCGTGTTGATCAAATGTCGTGCCTGGCTCCAGGGGAGTGGTGTTTCAGAGGAGCTTATCAGGACAAGTTGCCCAGGACCCCAAGGCGGCCGATGAACTCGAAGAGAAGCAAACCTCGTGGATGTGTGACTGCTCACCTTTGCGATCCCTAGACGCTGGCTTCCGCTGCCAGGCCAGTCATCTTGGAATCCCACTCGAGCAGGTCATCATGGTCGTGGCTGGCAATGCTGCGCGCTTCACTTGGATCTCGCTCGAACGCGTCAGCTGGATCCCAATAAAATCACTTTTGTCCACTTTCGTACCGCACCAGTTAACATATTATGAATCAGTTGGATTGCCGAACTCACTCCATGTTTATTCCTTGCCTCGATGGGCTGATTTATACAGTTACAACGAGGTGAGATACAGGAGGAGTGAGTGAGGCGGACATTGCTAGATTGCAGGATCACGCCGAGCATGCCGTGCATGCAAGGGCGTGGGCGCGCATGATGTGCACGGACCGGCCAGGTCCGCTGCTGATGCGGTCGTGGCTGTTAGCCACTTGAGCCAGGTCGTGGATGTGTCTTCCAACACCCCCCCCCCCCCCCCCCCCCCGCAGTCACAACCTGGGGATTCCGGATGTTGAGGCTGAACCGAAAATCGCCGAACACGCTCGACGGCAAGCCCTTGGTGAAAATATCGGCGAACTGGGAGCTCGTGGGGACGTGCTGGACGCGGACCTCGCCCAAGGCAACGCGCTCGTGCACGAAGTGAAGGTCAATCTCCACGTGCTTCGTCCGCTGATGCTGCACGGGGTTCGAAGACATGTACATGGCGGAGACGTTGTCGCAGTAGACGACGGTGGCGCGCGCAGGGGGTTGATGCAGTTCGCCGAGGAGTTGTCGGATCCAGGCGGCCTCAGCGACGGCGTTTGCGACGGCACGGTATTCGGCTTCAGCACTGGACCGAGACACCATGTTTTGCCGCTTCGAGGACCATGTGAGCAGGTTGGAGCCGAGGAACACACATTAGCCGGACGTGGACTTGCGTGTGTCAGGGCAACCGGCCCAGTCGGCGTCGGAGTAGGCGACAAGCTCGGACGCGGCGGAGCGATGAATCTGCAACCCCATGTGTGTAGTGACGCGGACGTAGCACAGAATGCGCTTGACGAGCTGGAAGTGACTCTCCCGGGGCGCGTGCATGAACAGACAACACTATTGCACGGCGTAAGAGAGATCGGGGCGCGTCAAGGTGAGGTACTGCAGAGCGCCAGCCAAGCTGCGGTAGAGTGAGGGGTCGTGGAAGAGCGGCCCGGAGTCACCAGAGAGCTTGGCCTGTGTGTCGACAGGCGTGGAGATCGCCTTGTAGTTCAGCATCCCGGCGCGGTCGAGGATCTCAAGAGCATATTGCTCTTCTGAGAGAAACAACCCCGTAGTCGTGGACGTGACATTGATGCCGAGGAAGTGATGAAGAGCGCCGAGGTCCGTCATAGAGAACTCCTGATGCAGCGACTGAATGATGCTCTGGAGGAAGGCGCTGGAGTCGGCGGTGAGGATGATGTCGTCCACGTACAGGAGGAGGTAGGTGAGGTGCGGACCGCGGCGAAGGACGAAGAGCGACGAGTCAGAGCGGGACACGGTGAAGCCGAGAGTGCGCAGGTAGGTGGTGAACCGCGAGAACCATGCGCGTGGCGCCTGCTTGAGGCCGTAGAGCGAACGGTTGAGGCGGCAGACGTGCGAAGACTTGGCGGAGTCGATGAAGCCGGATGGCTGGTGGCAGTACACCGTCTCGGCAAGATGACCGTGGAGGAAGGCATTCTTCACGTCAAGTTGGTGAATGGGCCACGACTTGCCGGCGGCGATGCTCAACACCGCACGAATGGTGGCCGGTTTGACCACGGGACTGAATGTCTCGCCATAGTCGACGCCGGCTTGCTGAGTGAAACCGCGAAGGACCCATCTGGCCTTGTACCGAGCGAGCGAGCCGTCGGGATGGAACTTGTGTCGAAAGATCCACTTCCCTGTAACCACATTAGCACCTGCAGGACGAGACACTAAACACCAAGTATTATTCCGCATTAGTGCATGATACTCCTCACGCATAGCATTGTACCAGTTCGGGTCTTTGAGAGCGGTACGGTAGGAGGAGGGGATGGGGCTAATGGCGGGAGTAGTAGTGGTGTGGAGAGAGACTTGCTGCTTGGGAAGGGCAAAGCCGTTTTTGGCCCGTGTGCGCATGCTGTGGGTATTGAGTGGCGGAACGACAGGGACGGCGCGTGGAGGCAGGGGAGGTGTTCAGGCGGTGGCCGGCTGGTTTGCACTGCATGGCGATGGGGCACACTGCATGGGTGAGGTTGGGGGTGCACTGCATGGCGATGGGGTGCACTGCATGCGAGCGGGCGAATGGCAGGGGGAAGTGGCGGGCCCGGGGGAGCTGGCAGGCGGGGAAGTGGGGGTGTGTGCGGCAGCTGGCGGCTCGGGAGTGGGCGCTGGGGAGGAGAGCTCGTCGTGCGAGGGAGACATGGGGGATGCGGTCGGGGCGGTCGCGCTAGTGGCGGCAGGTGCTGGCGCAGATCCCGGGTGGGATCGGTAAGAGGTAGGTGGGATCCGTGGATCGGGAAAGATGGGGGCATCGGGATCCTTTGCGGCAGGTAGTGTGGGAGAGGGTGTGTCACCGGTAGTATAAGGAAAAACGGACTCATCGAAGGTGACGTGACGGGATATCAAGACTTTGCGAGTCTGGAGATCCAGGCAACGGTAGCCCTTGTGCTCGAGGGCGTAGCCGAGGAAGACGCACTTGGTGGAGCGTGGAGCGAGTTTATGGGCACTTGTGGCGTAGGTGTTAGGAAAGCAGAGACAACCGAACACACGCATATGATCGTACGAGGGGTGGTGTCCTAGAAGGCGGTAGAATGGTGTTTGGGATTGGATGGAGGATGAGGGTCGTCGGTTGAGGACGTAGGTGGCCGTATGGAGGGCTTCCACCCAAAACGGCGCAGGGAGTTGGGCGTGAATGAGCATGACCCTAATGATGTTGTTGGTTGTGCGGAGAAGGCATTCGGCTTTACCGTTTTGCGGCGACGTGTGAGGGCATGAGAGACGGAGAGAGGCGCCATGGCGAGTGAAAAGCTCACGGACGTCGATGGTGAGAAACTCGCCGCCATTGTCGCATTGCATGCACTGGATAGGGACACGAAATTGGGTGAGTACGTAAGTAAAGAAACGGTAAATTATCGCGGCGGTGTCAGACTTGTGACGTAGCGGAAACGTCCATGAAAAATGCGAGTAGTCATCAAGTATAATAAGGTAATACTTATAACCAGAGAAACTACAAACGGGAGAAGTCCATAAATCGTAATGTATTAATTGGAAAGGAGCGGTGGTGACAGAGTAAGATGAATAAAAGGGCAACTGGGGCTGCTTTCCTAATTGACAAGAAGCACAAACACTAGATTTTGCATTGTCATTATTACAAGAAGGAAGGAAATTTTTGGCTAAAATGGAAACAGAGTTATTGCTGGGATGGCCCAAACGGAGATGCCATAAGTTGCCGACCATGGAGAGCGCATGCTGGACGCCGACGTTGCTGAAGAAAGGGTACAGATCACCGTAACTATTGCACCTCATCATGATGCGCCGGGTTAGGAGGTCCTTCACAGTAAAACCAGACTCATCAAATTCAATAGTACAAGAGTTATCGCGAGTAAAACGACGGATGGAGATGAGGTTTTTGATGATTGTGGGTGAGAGATGGACGGCGGGAGGCCGTCGGAGGAAGAAGAGCCGACGGCAGGGGCGGGGACGCGGGGCACGAGAGCGCCGCTGGAGCCGCCGAGGTGGAGTGGCTGGACGGGGACACTGCCGGCCGTCTGAAGAAGAGTGGTGGCAGGGCGCCGTGGGTCGCCAGGGACGAGGAAGAGGTGACGCCCGCGGGGACGGCTTGCTTGCCCTGGACGACGTCAGGCGGGAGACGGGCCGCGGAGACCGCGATGGGAGGAGGGATGGCCGCGGTGGGTGCAGCGGTGGCCGCGGCGGGGGCGGCGGGGGCCGCGGGGGCAACAGGGATCGCGGCCAAGGGATCCGAGGCCGGGTACTTCACCGCTTGATAATCAAATATCAACTTGTTTAACTTGAATACTTTTATCCTACGCTTAGGTGCACAGTTTGGAAGTAATGATAGAAACATCAAAATAGAGCAGATGCTGCCGGTTGAACATGAGAAATTTAGAGTAGGATATACTCACATTGTAAAGTAAAGTTAGAAGAATATCCTCTCTTGGATGTTACTGATGTGCCAAATCATAAATCATGGTATAGAACATGCCCTTCGTCTACAAATTTCAATAGCTGGAAAAAGAAAAATAATTATAGTTCACATGAAAAAGATAAGCAGGACTTATAAGCAAGTCTTATAATTCTAGAGCACAAACCAAGTATTGCAGTCTCATTTGCTCAGTGGATTTGATAAAACTTTTCAAATCGCATTAGAAAAATATTATTGTAATTTGACCTGACAGAGAAAAGAGATCAAGAAAACGCTACACTTCTAACTGATGGAACCACCGGCTTGTCACCCGTAGCCTGCACACATTAAAATCCCAAGAACAATCTCTCTCATAACGAGAAGGAGGATTTTCCTGTAGGTACATAGGCTGCCGAACCATCTGGCCGGGAGGAGTGCTAGCGGCCGGTGATTGAATTCTTAGTGGACGAACCCAAGGTGGAGAGTTGGTGCTAGCGGCTGGAATCAAACTCTGGCAGGACACGCGGACAGAGAGATGAACAGACAGAACAGTGGCCTGTCCGCCGCTGGATCAAATCGTCGTGGTCGCTTGGCTTGGATCCCGCTCCAGGACAGATCGCCTACGTCGCCCGGCATGGCTTGCGCGCTTTACCATCCTGCTCGAGCGCGTCGCGCGCGTCGGGGGCGGCTGGATTCCCCTGTCACCGATCCACCTCCTCCACCTCCTCTGTCCAGCGAGCAGCGAGCACAATAAGCGGACGATCCACATCCCCTGTCGAGCGAGAACACGGTGTTAGCTTAATGGGCTGGCATAACCGGCCCAGTTTACCACAGGGCTTGGATTCGGCCTCTGGAATAGCAGCCCCCATAGTTGCCGGACAGCTGGGCCCAGTTGCGTTAGAGACTGAACCACTGCAACATCGACCAATTGGCATTTCCCCATAGTCATTTTCAACCATTTTTGGTGAAGCAGCACTTGATAAACTAAAATATGCATGCGAAAACAAAGACCTAGACTTGGTGTCGCTGACAGGCAGAAGACTTGAGGAGTCAAGAAGTCATCCTCTGAACGAGCAACGAGTCATGGTCAAAATGTTTGTAGTATACGGGAGACCTCAGATGCTGCCATTTCTGTGAGCTGGAAGCAGGCAACCGTAACTGTGATGCGCCAAGGTACGAGCGCCATGTTCTGGCATACTTGACCCCTGCTCCGTTCAATACGCACGGCAAATTAATTGCCATGTGTGGAAGTCAGATGAAAGTGGGAGTGTGGGAGTCAGATGAAAGCTGCTGGATTGTCCTATTTGGTCAAGATAACAGACGGGACAACAATTTGCAAATGGATTGTTCATACCACGCACAAAAAGTCACTGTTACACTTTATTTTTTTCTTAAGATATTGTTGGACCGGGTAAATGTGGCGATGGTCCACTGAGTAAAACGACATGAAAATTGAGTGAGAATGCAACAAAGGAACCTTGGTAGTCTTTAGCGGTCTCTAGCCGTTTACCTCGAGAAAAGAAAAAACGGCTAGAGACCGCTAGAAAGAATGATGTGACTAGATCCACGGACCACGGGTATCGCCTGTGACCTGGGTGTAGATTTTCTTGATAGATTTTGCTATACGACATTTGTTTCCGAAACACAAGGCAAAAGGTTTGCCGGTTTCATGAATGAAGAAGGTAAATTCATTTTGACCCCTTCAAATATGTTGCTGGGTTTAGTTTTCAACTCTTAAACTATACATTGGTTGAAACTATCCTCGTCAATTCTCAAAACCGTTTAAAATACCCCGGCCCCTACCTTGTGATTGATTGGCTTTGACTGTACAAGGTTTTCTCTCAGCTCTCTGGCCGCGTCGCCGTGAATATGTTATAATGTTTTTGTTTTCTTCTGCGCAGTTTGGAATCTCAACCCAAAAGTTTTGACAGAAAGTGAACAATCAGTGTTCTTCCAAACTGTCTATCAAAATGATCTGAAATTATACCACAATGTCTACTGAATTATGTGCCACTTATACTGCAGTTTTCAGTGTTTTTTTTTTGTGCACATAGAAACTTTGAACCCCAAACTTTAACTCTCCCCAAACTTTTACTCTAAAACTAGAAAAATAGGTTGTCTCATCCAAACCATCTGTCAAAACAAGCTAAAATTTTAACATAATAGGTTGCACCTCTTGATCGTGTGGGCGGTAAGGGGTATAAGATCATCTCCAGCCGCGCCCCCAACAGGCCCCCCAAGCCACTTTTTCGGCGTCGGCGCCAAAAAAAGCCCCAGTCGCGCCCCAGGACGCCAAAAGCGCCGGTTCGGCCCTTTTTGGGCCCGGCGGTCGCAGGCCGAACCCGGTGCACTGGGGCGATCGGGGGCTCCGGCGCAAGGGAAAAGCGCGGCTGGCCCACACCGTCAGGTGAAAAGTCAAGTTTTTTCCCCGACTCGCCTCCCACCCCTCGCGCCCTCGGTCGCCACTAGTTGTATCCCGGTGCCGCCCGCCGCCCTTCACCGCTAGATAGCCAATCCCCGCCGGAAAAATAGCAGAGGTTCGCCGAGGCAGCCCCTCCACCAGCAGCTGGGCGTTTCCGGCCGCCGTTTTCGACCGCGAAGGGGCAGTTTAGCGGCGGGTACACGCCCACCGGGCGCAAGGTGTTCGGCAATTTGCCTGCCTCGGCGATGGACTCAGATGACGAGGAAGCGCTCGCCGCGCTGCTGGAGGAGGAAGCCGAGGCCGACGTCCAGGAAGAAGAGCATCTCATGGTGCTCGCCGCCCTTGCCCAGCTGCTGGCGAGCAATGAAAAGCCGTGGCGAGGTGGCTCGGTGTCGGTGTCGGTGTCAAAACCGGCGGATCTCGAGTAGGGGGTCTCGAACTGTGCGTCTAAGGCGGATGGTAACAAGAGGCGGGGGACACAATGTTTACCCAGGTTCGGGCCCTCGTGATGGAGGTAATAACCTACTTCCTGCTTGATTGGTCTTGATGATATGAGTATTACAAGAGTTGATCTACCACGAGATCGTAGAGGCTAAACCCTAGAAGCTAGCCTATGATTATGATTGTTTGTATATCTATCGACTAGCCTGGCCCTGATTTATATAATGCACCAGAGGCATAGGATAACAAGAGTCCTAGCCGAATACGTCGGTGGGGGAGGAGTCCTTGTCTTGACCACCGAGTCTTGTGGAATCTTCCTTGTATGCGGCAGCTGTCCGAACTGGCCCATGAGTATACGGCCATGGGGGTCCTTGGCCCAATCTAACTGACCGGGAGACGACATGGTGAGTACCCCTAGTCCAGGACACCGTCAGTAGCCCCCCTGAACCGGTCTTCAAGTTGGGGACGCTCCTCGATTCTTCTGAACTGTTCTTCATCTTCGGTCGTCGGTCTTGAAAACTGGTTCAACAAATCTTCTTCGATCTTGAGGATCACCAACATGCATCCGAAGAGCTTATACGTCGGGTATCCGAGGAGCCCCTTTAAGTTTCCGGCCTTTATCAATGCCTTGTTATTTTTATGCCACACCTCGGGTTTGAAGTTGTTCCCAGGCGGCAGTGTCCTCTTGCGTCCGAGCTCCAACGCCGGACTGCATCCGATTTATCTTTCGCAGCCGAGCTCCAACGCCGAGCTGCTTCCGAGCTCCAACGCCAGAATGTATTCGAGCTCCAACGCCGGATTGCATAAGAGTATTGTTACAGCCGAGCTCCAACGCCAAACTGCATCCGGGCTCCAACGCCGGAATGTATCCGAGCTTCAACGCCGGACTATATCCGAGGTGTCATAGATCACCTTGGCTCAAAAAAGTTTGAAGGAGCTTAGCCGAGCTTAATGTCGGAAATGCCTGTTATGGAGCCAGCCACTGGCGCCCGAGCTTTATGCCGGACTGCTTCCAAGGTGATGCACCACCTTGGCCATGGGCTGCTTCCGAGACTCGGGTTGGGTGCGGCCGACCAACTTGAGCACAATAATCTCCTCGAAAACTATATTGTACTTTAAATTTTCTGCATTGGATTGTTAATGCAGTAGCCCCCGAGCCACTGGTCGGGTGGCAACACCAGATCAGGGAATCGATATACCCCTTTAATATTTTTAAATGGTAAGCACGAAGCCCAGTAGCCCCCGAGCCTTAATGTGGGCACGGGTGGCCGAATTAAGGATCGATATCTGTAATAAAATCACAAATTATGTGTAATTATTCTATGTATCCAAGTACTTTACATCATTAATGCTCGGATCCGCATTATAAAAACTTTGTTGACCAACCATCGGCTTCCACCTCCTTGACTAGCAGCCGAGGAGTGTTTGTACTACTTTATAAAGCCTTTATGAGGGCAAAGATTTACGGCAAACAAGGCAATCCGGCCATACAGTTTTATAAACAAAGGTACGCCGAGAGATATGTTATATTACTTTTTAACGTAAGAAACATCTTCCAAAGAACATTGTCCCACTATCGGTTCCTTTCTTTGGGTTGTCATGCTAAGCATGATCATGAAACCTCAGCTCCGATCAATGTGGGAGGAAAATATTGAGGATTTAGTTCGGACAAAGTTCTCGAACTCTATGGTATTAATGAACCAAAGAATTTACTTCCGTCGTTGCCGACCAATGTGATCCTTTAAGATTGCTAGCTTTCGGCTTCATCCAGTCTGAGGTACTAACTCGGATGACCCAATAGTAACAATCACAGGGGTGCTCCCTTTACCGCCTAGCCGAACAATCGGGAACATAAGGGTAAGCATAGGAGCCAGGCAACCCAGCTTGGCCAAAATCGTAAGTCAAATTGATGCATATTTATGGCTTTATATAACGATAATTACGGAAGGCAACACATGTATAATGAATACAAATGTTGATGATATATACTTATTTTGACTCCATTGCGACCGTTTATCAGTTGAAAGTGGCCCATAGTCGGCTTCTACCCCTTTGTAGATACTATGCAGGGTGTTTCTGCAATAACCAGACAACCCTTTAGCCGACGTCTTGGTGCCCGAAGGCGGTTGTGTTAGCGGAAATGAGGCAATCGGATATCTTAGCTTTATAACTTTCACTTGGTCATAAGAGTTTTAAACTAGGGAAGCTAGCTACGAGCCCCCGGTTAGTGTTCGGCGACAGCTGAGGTCAAGTCGTAAACACTTCAGCCAATGTTATGAATGGCCCATCATTTAACACGGTCATCGGATCGCTGACCAGTTTGCGCTTATTGTGATAGTCAGTTTTCGGCTTTCTCCACTGAGGTGCTTAACCATGTGAGCTGGAAGCGCAATCGCAGTGGTTCTCCCATTGCACACCTAGCCGAACAAAGAGGAACATAAGAGTCAAGCATAGGAGCCGGGCAACCCAACTATTGACCGAAGATACAATTTGAAACCAATGCATATATAGCAAGATCCGAGAATGTTTTTGCCGAATCTCTAAAGGTGTCTGACGTTGCACTGCGAGACTTGTGCTGGAAACACACAAATAGTTTAAAAGTGCCAAAATCTTGAAAAACCAAAAAAACGTCAGTAAAAACATGACGTCCGAACAAGATCAAGTGTTCGGTGCCAATCCGAAAATTGGACGAGAAAAAAAATTGTGCTTCTGTCGTGTTTTGACGACCAAGAAGAAAACACATTTACAGCTCATATATAAATTTTAAGAGCCCCCAAGTGACTTGGGTAAAAGAATTTTATGTATGATGATTGTATGTACCGAAGTACTTATATCATATATGTGTTCACCCGAACTTTAAACGCGTCTTAACCGACCGTCGGCTTCTCCCTCTTCGGTCAAGGGCGGAAGAGTGTTATGTACTCCACCTGTCGAGTATATCGGCGGTGTTTTCGATAACCAGGCAACCAGGCCATAAGGCTGTAACAGACAAAGTGTGCTCAGGGAACTTATGCTATATTACAGACGAAGTGTAAGAAGCATCTTCGAAGAAAATAGTACCCCCATCGATACCTTTCTTCGGTGCTCATTATTACTATGAGACTTGTGCAATAGATTTTTTGTACTCATGAGTTCCGTTATGTGCCGACCATGATTGAGAATAATAAGAGCGCTAGCTTTCGGCTTCACCCAGTCTGAGGTTAGAGCTCGGATGACCCGGTCGTGACAATCGCAGAGGTGCTCCCTTTACTCCCTAGCCGAACAATCGGGAACATAGGGATAAGCACAGGAGTCAGGCAACCCAGCTTGCGAAACACTTAAGGCAATATGGTGCATATTGTGGCGTAATACACGAACAAGGAACAAAGCCGTACAAGTATAATCATATGCAAGAGGAAAGGCTTCATGAAGAAAGCCCCCAAGTAAACGGGGTATTTGAATTTGTGTGTCACAGACAAAGTTTTGACAAGGAAGTATGACGCTTGGTTGAACCGAACAAAATTTAAAACTGAAAGTTTTTTAGCATGAAAGCAACTTAGCTGGTTAATGTGCTCGGTGTTGATAACGCAATTCGGGCTTGTGACGGGACGAAGACACCCATTGATCTGTGACAGATCCGACAAGGTTCGTAGTCCTCGGCATGGATGAGGTCCCAGCCCCCAGGCCCGAGGTGTCCGAGCAAGGAGTTCGCCACTCCGGAGTAGTGACCACCTAACGCAGTCAAAATTGATTACTTGCACACATAAAACAGTGCGGTCCAGGAAATAATATATATATAATCCTTGCATAATTGCTTTACGAAAAAATAATTTATTTAAAGAAAGGTGGTTTGGCGCCGAAGCCAATGTCGATGCAGGGCGTCAGCGTGACCCAGTGAAGGCGTGACAAAGCCTGAATTTACAGGGCGGTCCGGACTCCGGATGCGGCGTTCGCCCAACTATGTAGGGAAACTGACCGAACCACCACGCGACCGTTTTTAATGTGGCCGCCATTTGATAGACCTGTGTACAGATGATGGAACAAACCAGAGTAATAATTTCTTAAGAAAAATAAACCCAACAAGCAAAAAAATTTAGGATTAATAGCACCTAGTTTATTTGTTGTAGCATTCCGAAGAAAAGCGACTCCCAAAATCGCGAATCGATCCGCACCCCCATTGCCTGATAGGCGATGAAGCGATGGCCTGGTGATGCTTGGCAAAGGTTGGCTTGCCGAGGCAAAGCCCTCGGTCTAGCTAACATGACGAAGCTGGTCGGCTGGTGACGCCGAAGTCACCGGAGTATGTTGATGAAGAAATAGCCAAGTCCCCGGTCAAGCCGAGGTGATGGAGCAGGCCGGTGAGGAGTTGTTGTAGCTGCCATGTCAGCCGAGGTGTTGAAGTAGTTCGGCGTGATGGACATTGGCTCGAAGAAGCAACAGTGCGGCCATGCCGACCCAGGTCGTAACTTGTGACGCGGCCGATGCTGGTTTGATGAAGTGACCATGTGGCGATGCTGGTGTGCCTGCTCCGTGTAATCCATGGGGTGCCGATGTTGGTGATGATTTATCCTTGGCGATTCCGAACTCTTATTCGGCTCGCCGAGAGGATCCGAAGAAGTTGAGCTCGGCTTAAAAAGCGACGACATGTCTAGCGCAGGTCGGCAGTCATGGAGCTATATTGCCGGACTGGTTTGGCACCAGCGTGATGGCGAAGATTACCTCGGAGGAGGATTAAAATTTTATGGGCGCATGTTAAAAACAACGCACAATACCTTAGAAGAAAATTCCTTTTAAAAAGGTTGTCAAATATCACGTTCATAAAGAAACATGAATTCGGGTCGGATCCGTATTCGCGCAGGAAACAGATCTGTAATGTGATGCACTAATCGAAAGGTTCCCAGAGTTTGGACGGTCGGATCGAGCTGAAATTTTGAGGGGTGGTAGATATGGGAATTCCACAGTAGAGGAACGGTTGAATCTTCCAAAGGACTTCCGAGCTGGGCTCTGGAGACCACACCCTAAACTCATCCAGATTCCTGTCTGGATTTGACAGGGCTCCGGTATATCGTAGATTGTCAGAGATTCCTCCATCGGAACTCGATAAAATTTTCCAAGGTTGTTGTAGACTCGATTCCGCATAATTCCACCGAAGCGATCATTAAAACGACACTCAAGGAGGCAGTGGTGGCGTATACGCATTCGCTGTCCAGAAAAACAGCACGGTCGCCCGAGGGCAATGTTGACGTTGAGCCCCCAAGCTCCATGGACGATTCCTCCATGATCTTGATAGAGATCGGAGTTGGTGTTGATGAAGGCCCTCGTCCGAACATGATGATCGGAGGCAGGGCACAGTCCTTGGTCAAGCCAAGGTGACCAGTCAAGCCGGTGATGAAGATGTCGACATCGCAGTTAATCTGCAGACGAGCCATCGATCCTTTTGCCGATCACACAGCGGAACTCTCAATGAAAGCAACAATGTTGGTGTCAAAACCGGTGGATCTTGGGTAGGGGGCTCGAACTATGCGTCTAAGGAGAATGGTAACAGGAGGCGGGGGACACAATGTTTACCCAGGTTCAGGCCCTCGCGATGGAGGTAATACCCTACTTCCTGCTTGATTGATCTTGATGATATGAATATTACAAGAGTTGATCTACCACAAGATCGTAGAGGCTAAATCCTAGAAACTAGCCTATGATTATGATTGTTTGTATATCTATCGACTAGCCTGGCCCTAGTTTATATAATGCACCAGTGGCCTACGATAACAAGAGTTCTAGCCAAATACGCCGGTGGGGGAGGAGTCCTTGTCTTGACCACCAAGTCTTGTGGAATCTTCCTTGTATGCGGCAGCTGTCCGAACTGGCCCATGAGTATACGGCCATGGGGGTCCTCGGCCCAATCTAACTGACTGGGAGACGACGTGGTGAGTATCCCCTAGTCCAGGACACCGTCAGTCGGGGCCGGTGAAAGCAAAGAACCGGCATCGTCTCGAAGGCTACTGCATGCTCTACTCCTACTACTTCGCCGATGCTCCACTTCACGGCGACAAAACATTTTGGCGCCGTTATCGAATGATCCGAAAGCTCTTCCTCAGGATTGTGAATTCCATCAGGGAGTTCGACAGCTACTTCAAGTGCAAGATGGATTGCACCGGCAAACTTGGATTCACCTCGATCCAGAAGTGCACGACAACGATGAGGATGCTTGCATACGGAGCTCCCGATGATTCACTCGACGACTATGGGCGCATGGCCGAGTCCACCAGCATTGAGTGTTTCTAAAAGTTCTCTCGAGCAGTGGTGGCACTGTTTGGACCACAATACTTGAGAACACCCAATGCGAAAGACACTGCTCGGATCCTAGCACAGAATGCGGCGAGAGGATTTCCTGTGATGCTTGGAAGCATCGATTGCATGCATTGGAAATGGAAGAACTGCCCATTTGCTTGGCAGGGGATGTACAAAGGCAGCAAAGACGGTTGCAGTGTGGTACTTGAGGCGGTGGCCACACATGACCTCTGGATTTGGCACTCCTTTGGTATGTCAGGAACTCACAATGACATCAATGTGCTGCAGTGCTCCCCTGTCTTTGCCAAGCTTGTTGAAGGTCATTCTCCTTCGGTGAACTTCGAGGTCAATGGGCGGCACTACAACAAGGGGTACTACCTAGCTGATGGCATCTATCCGAGATGGTCTACATTTTTGAAGACTATCTCAAACGCTGTGCCAGGAGGCAAGAAGTCCCACTTTGCCAAGGTGCAGGAGGCTTGCCGGAAGGATGTCGAGCGGACATTTGGTGTGCTCCAATCTTGATTTGCTGTTGTCCGGTACCCTGCTCAGACCTGGTTGAAAGATCAAATGTGCACTACTAGGAAAATTCTTATAGACAGAAGTTTACCAGTAGCGCCTGTTTATGACCCCACGCTACTAGTATTTAGCAGTAGCGCTGGGCAGAAAACACTCTACTACTAATATATAACAGCAGCGTTTGTTTGCTTGGGCCACGCTACTGTTACATGGGTCGCAGGGAAAAAGCAGTAGCCCACTTAGCTGTAGCATTTGTTTTGAATGGGCGCTACAGCTGGTGGGCTTAGCAGTAGCGCCGGCCTCTAAACAGCGCTACTGCTAGAGCAAAAGAAAACTGGCCCGAGTGCCCCCGCACCCCCTCACACTCTCACAATCGATCCCCTACGCCCGATGATGCCCCCGCTGTTAGGGTTCATCCCCGGCCGCCTCACCCCCGTCGACGGTGTCGTGCGCCGCCACCACACGCAGTCGCCTCTCGCCTACTCCGATGCTCCAGCCCCGTAAGTCCCCCTCGATCTCCTCCTCCCTGCGCGTGCAACACTAGCTAGGCTCCAATCGATTTGCATGATGGGATTTAGGGATTGCATGGTGGCTCCACGCTTCAATGCAACATGCTCCTCGCGTGATTGGGGAGAGAGTAGAGAGAGGGGTTAGGTGAGAGAAGTAAAGGCTTTTCTCACCGAAACTTAGGAGAGAGTAGAGAGAAGTAGCTAGAGAAGTAGAGGCTTTTAGCACATATAATTGAAACTTGGGTTTCAATTCTTGGCTGCTGCCCCTGGAGGAGTGGTGGCGGCGGCGGTGCCTAGTGTTCTAGGGTTTAGAGAGGGGGCGTCCATGTCGTGACTATTGTTTTCGACATTTAGGATCATTGATGTAGTACTTGTAACTACTTGTCATTCCTTTGCTAGAACAACCATAGTGCTCGACCGTAGAATCGTGAGCATTTTTTTAGCTCTGATATGACAGCAACGGTTGAGGGTTTCAATTCTTGGCTACTGCCACTAGCTTCTTTGTTGATGCACATAAAGATATGACCAAGAAGCCCTCACTGTTATGTGGTTTCATGGAAAATCAATGCTTGATTTGATACTCTCTTTCAGGTTGGAGAGAGTATCTGTATGTGGTGATGCTCAAATTGCTAAGTTCTTATGATGTTGTTAGTGAGCCCGTTTTTGGTAAATTTCAGAAAAAGAAAACACAGATAGACAAAGAGTTGTATCTGATCGAAAAGGGGGGTGTTTGCCTTTTATAGTTTTAATTATTGTGCATCTGATGCCAAAGGTGGAATGGATGTTTACTTATTGTGTTCTGGAAGATTCTAAGCTGGTTCAACTTTTGGATGTGGGAATAGATAAAGTGTTCCCCTGGACTAAACTTTATGTTTACTTTTTAGTTGTTATTTTGCTTGCCATGTGAACTCTAGCTATGAAAACTTTATGTTTACTTTTTGGATCATTAATCCTTTAATCATATTGCTTTAGGGAAATGGCGCCACCACCACCATGTCGACGGTGCAAGTCAAGGTGCACCAGCAGCCTTGCAACTGGCACGCTGTTTGGCATCTACTTCGAGTCTAGTTTTCTTCATGCGGCGGTAATAAATTATATGAAACTAGTAACTACTATTTTGTTGTTAGTGTTATTGGCATTAATGCATCGTGTATATATCATTTTGCTTTTTGTACACAGATCATCCCATGCAATGTGAGGTCAGAATTCAACAATCTGACTGGAGACTCTGTGACCTTTGAGGCTCCTGGGGGCCCCTACACTATGGAGATCGATAAAGGACGAAAGATGACGCGCGTGGGAGGAGATGGATGGGTCCATTTCATCGACCACATGCGTATCACCGGTGGTGAGTTGATCAGCTTCTCCTTCAGAGCTGAAAGACCCAAGCTGGCCGTGATTCATGTCAACAAAGCAGAAGATTATGAGGATGATGAGGATGATGACGACCCACTCGGTGATGCCATCGTAGCTCAAAGAATGAAGTTGAGCGAGGAGGAGGTGTGCAACCTATGGGACATCATTCCGCCACGTGCTGACTTTGTCGGGGTGCCATTCGTGACCCGCCTGACAAGTACCATGGTTAATCGACATATCATGGTATGTTGCATTTACTGTAGTTTTTAGAGTAATTTGATGATATGCTTTATTGTTATACTTAGTTTAGAGTCCGATGATATATATGCTTAGTGAATCTTATATGCTTTATTGTTATACTTAGTGTAGAGTCTGATGATATATATACTTAGTGAATCTTATATGCTTAGTGAATCTTATATGCTTTATTGTTATACTTAGTGTAGAGTCCGATGATATATATGCTTAGTGAATCTTATATGCTTTATTGTTATACTTAGTGTAGAGTCCGATGATATATATGCTTAGTCAATCTTATATGCTTAGTGAATCTTATATGCTTAGTGAATCTTATATGCTTTATTGTTATACTTAGTGTAGAGTCCGATGATATATATGCTTAGTGAATCTTATGTGCTTAGTGAATATTATATGCTTTATTGTTATACTTAGTGTAGAATGTGTGAGGCTACTTATTAATTGATATATTTTTCTTATTCAAAAATTGCCAAAGAGCCTATCTGAGAGTTGTGGTATCAAGCCTGATGAAGAAGGCTCTGCTGGAATACGCCTAACCGCAAGGGGCTCTGTCACCACTTGTGCGTACGGCGTGGACACGGACGGTCACACACACTTCAACTCAGTTGGGTGGAAGAGCTTCCTCGTTGGCAAGAATCTCCATGTTGGACAGGCAATCCTAATTACTATCAGGAACACCGATCGCCCAGGCTTGAGGATGATGGTCGTCATCGACATCATCTAGAACTTCATATGCATGCGTGTGGCTGTTGAACCATATATATGCTAGTATGACTACCTAGTAGACTTATCAAATATGATCTATCCATGCATTGTTGACTACTATATGAGTTTGTGAGATTGTGTGATTATATTAAATGTGGTACTGTCGTTAATGTTTGTGAGATGGTTCTGTGAACTTAGTTTATTTGCACTGGACTTGTCTTGATTTCCATGAATATTGCACCTGACTGCTTTTTTATTTTTTATTTCTATTTGCCTAGTTGTAGCGTGGGGAGAAAATAAGGCGCTACTACTACGTGATGATAGTAGTAGCATTGGTGGAGAAATCGGCGCTGCTAATGAGTATTTTAGCTGCAACGCTTGTTTAGAAACGCGCTACTGTTAAATAATAGTTGTAGCGCCCTAGCAGTAGCGCGGGTGCCCGCGCTACTGGTATGTAAAAAACCAGCGCCACTAGTAAGCTTTTCTCTAGTAGTGGTGGGAGATCATGACTTGTTGTGTCATCTTGCACAACATGATCATCGAGAACGAGCAAGAAGAGCCAGTGTTTGATACAGAACCATACTACAGGAAGGGTCCTCTAGCCGAAGTTGATCACCAGCTACCGGCAACCTGGACTGCCTACCTTAGTATGCGTCAGGAGATCCGAGACCCACAGGTGCATCAACAACTGCAGCAGGATCTGGTGAATCACCTATGGAGGCTCAAGGGCGAAGCCGGACGCGACGTGTGATGAGTTTTTATTTGTTGAACTATATAATTTGTATTGAACGATTTGTTGTTGCACTATTTTGTTGAAGTATTTGATTTTTTGTGATGAACTATGTGATAAAAAAATATTTATGTTGACAATTGAACGCCGAGCCACGACGAACCACGCCGAATATGGGCCTATTCTCGCCCATATGGGCCCTTTATTTGTCGAAAGTGAGCCAAAAAGTGGGCTAATATCGACGCCTAGGGCCGACGGCTGGACGCCCAACCGCCCCGGCGTCGATTGTATCGCCTGCTCGTCCCCAGGGAGTGATTTTTATATGTTCTGGAGGAGGGCAACGGCGGAGATGCTTTAACCGTGTAGTGACGGGAGGTTGTGGCCGGCAAGGCCTAGATCTGATGTGGCGGCACTGACCCTTGTTGAAGTGGTGACCGGGACGCCCCTGGTGGTACATGCTAGTCTCTGGGCGAGAGCTTCACGCTCGCTTCGCATAATCACCTTCCCGGGTTCCCAGAGTGCAGAAATTGCGCCCCCGGTCCGTCCGAAGATAGAGCAGGTTTTCGCCCCGGCTAACACTCACCGCCACCGAATGCCACACCCCGGCTACCACGCCGTCCACACGGCCATGGCTGCCAGGCAGCACGGAGCAATGGGCTCTGCCCATGAGCACCATGCTACCACCATCAGGGCCGCCGTCCCGGCATCCAAGACCTCGACACCACCTCACTCGATACCCGCCACTACCCCAACCGAAGAGACAAGCGGACCCCATGGCAAACTAGCATCCATCGACTCATACTGCTGCATCGGGCGCGAGAGAACATGGTCCTGCTGCCGAGCGCGAGACGGGCGCGGTCCTGCTGCCGGGTGCGAGACGAGCTTGGTCCTGCTGCCCTAGCGCGAGACTAATGATGGGCCATAGTTGGGAGAGGTCCATCACTTCAACTGAGATAGCACCCGGACGACGAGGAGACAGATCAAGGGCTGACACAAGCGGCCAACGGACGAGCCGACGCCGTAGCCGACTAGCCAAGCCGCCGTGGAGCCATCCACGGCCGAAGCAGCAGCCACCCCGGGCCACTGCCCAACCCGCGCCGACCGGCGAGCTCCAAGCAGCGGAGCCGCCGGGCACGCACCCGCGCCACCAGCCACCATGGCTGCCGCCTGCACCAAAGCCACGGCACAGTCCCGCGCAGCCTCCGCACCACTACTAGCCAACCCCGCCGCCGCGCCACCACACGAGCGCGCCGCCGGAGCTCAGACTAGTCGCCGCGCCACCAAGCCTGCGGCCAAAAGCCCCCGACTTGACTCAGAAGGGGCCAAACAGGGTCCGTCACGGCAAGCCACAAGGTCAAGGAGGGAAGGCGCCGACGCACAGCTGCGACCAGCCCCCACAAGACACGCCCACCGACGGCCGGGACCACCACCGCCAACACCAGCCGTGCCGCCTGCAGCAGATCGGGATCTAGATCGGGGGGAGCCCGACCAACACCCCGCCACTAACAACGCAGCGGCGCGCCCTCACTCCCAGCCTAACGGCCGTCGAAGCCCGACGTCCCCGTCGCCGAGAGCCCCGCCGAGCTCCGCGCCCCCACGAGCGGCTGACCCGCGCCGCCGCATCCTCGAATAGGGGAGGGACGAAATGGCCCCGCCGCCGCCCGCGTCGCACGGGCTTCACCCGGCGGACGCCCTCCGACGGCGGCGAGGGGGAGGAGAGGCTGGAGGGGAGGAGTTCGCCGGCGGCAGATCGAGGGCCCCCGTGACGCGCACGCGGGGCGCGTCGCGGGAGCGGCCAGACTTTGTCCTCCTTTAATGTTACTCTCATGTTGTATCCGAGTTCCCAGAGTGCAGAAATTGCGCCCTCCCCTCCCGTGATGCTCCTGCGAGCGCCGGGGGGGGGGGGTGTAACGCCCTCGATGCGGCTATATCTCCTACGTGTCGAAGCACGACTTAGAGGCATAACCGCATTGAAAGCAATGTCGCAAGTGAGGTAATCTTCACACAACCCATGTAATACATAAGGGAAAGATATACATAGTTGGCTTACAATCGCCACTTCACACAATTACATGAATAAAACATTACAACATCCAAATACAATCAAGGTCCGACTACGGTACCAAAATAAAAGAAGACTACCCCAAATGCTACACAGATCCCCGATCGACCCCAACTGGGCTCCACTACTGATCAACTAGAACGAAACAACACGAAGGACAAGATCTTCATCGAGCTCCTCCTTGAGCTTGGTTGCGTCATCTGCTCGGTAACATCGACACCTGCAAACTGGTTTTGGAAGTATCTGTGAGCCACGGGGACTCAACAATCTCGCACCCTCACGATCAAGACTATTTAAGCTTATAGGAAGGGTAAAATGTATGAGGTCGAGCTGCAGCAAGCGACTAGCATATTTGGTGGCTAACAACGCAAATGAGAGCGAGAAGAGAAGGCAAAGCACGGTCGAGAATATATGATCAAGAAGTGATCCTAGAACAACCTACGTCAAACATAACTCCAACACCGTGTTCACTTCCCGGACTCCGCCGGAAAGAGACCATCACGGTTACACACGCGGTTGATGCATTTTAGTTAAGGTCAACTTTAGGTTTTCTACAACCGGACGTTAACAAATTCCCATCTGCCCATAACCACGGGCACGGCTTTCGAAAGTTCAAATCCCTGCAGGGGTGTCCCAACTTAGCCCATCACAAGCTCTCACGGTCAACGAAGGATATTCCTTCTAGCGGGAAGACCCGATCAGACTCGGAATCCCGGTTACAAGACATTTCGACAATGGTAAAACTAAACCAGCAACACCGCCCGAATGTGCCGACAAATCCCGATAGGAGCTGCACATATCTCATTCTCAGGGCACACTCAGATGAGCGCTCCATACAACTAAAACCAAACCTCGAGTTTCCCCGAGGGGGCGCTGCACAGGACTCTAGTTTGGACCAACACTCAAAGGAGCACTGGCCAGGGGGGTAAAATAACGATGACCCTCAGGAGCGCGACTCCCAAGGGAAAGAAAAGGCTAGGTGGCAAATGGTAAAACCAATGTTGGGCATTGCTGGAGGAGTTTTATTCAAGGCGAACTGTCAAGGGGTTCCCATAATAGCCCAACCGCGTAAGGAACGCAGAATCCGGGAACATAACACCGATATGACGGAAACTAGGGCGGCAAGAGTGGAACAAAACACCAGGCATAAGGCCGAGCCTTCCACCCTTTACCAAGTATATAGATGCATTAATTAAATAAGATATATTGTGATATCCCAACAAGTAAACATGTTCCAACAAGGAACAACATCTCCATGCACCAACAAGGTACAAACTTCAATCTTCACCTGCAGCTAACAACGCTATAAGAGAGGCTGAGCAAAGCGGTAACATAGCCAAACAACGGTTTGCTAGGACAAGGTGGGTTAGAGGCTTGGTTCAACAATATGGGAGGCATGATAAGCAAGTGGTAGGTATCGCAGCATAGGCATAGCAAAAGAGCGAGCAACTAGCAAGCAAAGATAGAAGTGATTTCGAGGGTATGGTTATCTTGCCTGAGATCCCGCAAGGAAGAAGAACGAGTCCATGAAGAAGATAAACGGACGTAGTCGAACGAATCCTCACAACACGACGTTATCGGAACCAACCCGAAGAAGCAATACCGGAAAGGAGCAAACAACATAGTAAACAACCACCACAAAATCATGGCATGATGCACAATCAAGTATGATGCATGTCCGGTTTAATGAAGCATGACATGGCAAAGTGCAACAAACAACACTACAAATTAAGTGGAGCTCAATATGCAACGGAGTTGCATATTGAAGAAAACACCACATGACTTATTTAGTTCTCTCTCGTTTATGTACTCACCAATATTAAATGTTGTTAAACATGGCAAGAGGTGAGGTATAACAAAACTACACCATCTAAACAATTTAAATGGGGCCGGATATAACAAATAACGAATCCGGTAAATCCCCATATGCATTTAGCAATTTTAAAGCAAACAACAATTTTAAACAGACTTGATGTTGTTATCATGATGCGGATGACATGCACGTTTTATGCAATATTTATGAGAATCTTGATAAGAGCATATTAAGAAGCATTTTGTCATCGTGGCGGAAACGAAAAGGGGTGCCATGACAACGACAACGGGAATGGTGCCACGGCACATTCAGATGATCCGGAAATTCGTGGAAAGGCCGGTGCAAAAGAATAAGAGTGCGGAATATGCAAGAGTGATGGGGAGTGATCCCGGATTCCGGGTGTCCCATGAGTTGGCGACAAGGGAACAAGTGACAATTTGGACACAGTGCAAACACGAGCATCTCAAACATCGCAAGCATTCGTTCACGGACGTCGTCTCGGGGTTATACCTTCGAAGTGTGCAAACGGGACGGTTCTTGTCAAGCGGTGTAGGGTTATACCTTCGAAGTGTGCAAACGGGACGGTTCTTGTCAAGCGGTGTAGTCGTTCACGATCGTCGTGGGAAGTAGTGGAACTCGGCGATGGTAGAGGAAGTAGTCGTTCTCGTGGCGACGGTAGTCGTTCACGTTCTTAGTCTCACAAGTTTCCGTAGATGTTCAGGGGCACGGCAAGAAACTTGACGTCCATGGAGTCTTCGAGGGTCGACGGTAGTGGTACTTGGCAAAATGCACGTCGACGGTAGTTGTTCTCGTATCGTCGTGGAAGTAGTCGTTCGGGCTCCCGTGTGGACTTGCCGGTCTTGGTCTCCGCGGCATAGTTGTACAAAAGCATCGTCGGAACTTGGATGAATCTAGAGGCGTGCACGAATGGTAGAGGAACTTGACACAGCTAGTAGAGGAACTTGACGCATCCCAAATGAAGCAACACAATAGGCCTCGGTTCTTGGTGGTCAACGAAGGGAGGTGGCCGATGAAGCAGCAGCAAGGTGCGTACAGTCACGACGGACACCATGGCCGTGAGGAGCGGGACCTCTGGCACGAGACCAGCAGCGAGGCACGCACATGCAGGAAGGCGGCGAGGTCGACAGCGGCTGGCGGCGAGGTCGGAGGCATCCATGGCCTCAGTGAGGAGAAGCAGGGCCAGGGGCAAAGCTTGGCGGCGTCTTCCTGTTGAAGATGATGAGGAGGTCGCTGGCGCGTGCGTGGAGAAGGAGTAGGTAACTTGGCGCGGGCGTGGCTTCACCTTGCAGAGGAGGTCGAGGCCGGCAAGAAAAGGGAGGCAGCAGGGGCGCTGCGATGCTGATGGCCTCATAGGCCAAGCCGAGCGACGTGCGTAGCTTAGGGAGGCACATGGCTCCGACGGCGGCAGGGCGAGGAAGAGGCCCAAGAGGTCGAGGCCAGGGCCTCGGGGCGAAGCAGCTCCGGGGCGGAGCTTTGAGCTCGGCCGGCAGTGGCCATGGAGAAGGGCGGCGCTGAGGCAGGGTGTGCGGGGCTCTCGGACTTGAGCGGCGGCGGAGGTTGGTGGTGCTTGCGGGGCAGCAGAGGTCGCGGGCTGGCAGCGAGGAAGAGATCGAGAAGAGAGGTGGCGCGGCATACGGGAGAGATGGGATCGAGGGAATCGGGGAGAAGAGTGCAGCGCGAGGGAGATGGGGATCGTGGTGACGACGCTGGAATCGAACAGGGGAGAGGATTAGGTTTAGATGCAGGCTATGAGGCCTCAGGGAGGTTGGGCCGGTCTGGCAGGCCTAGGCCCAAGAAGGCCTGTGGGTGTGGGCTCTCTCTCTCTCTCCCTTCTTTCTCTTAATATTTTCTTTATCAGAAAACAAGAGAAGAATAAGAAAGAAAGTGGGGGGGTTAGAGAACGAAGTTGGACTCGCGGATAAATTTCCCGGACTCACAAAAATATGCTCGTTCAAAGAAAATAGAAATGGCCAAGATTAAAAGATATAAATTCAAACTCATTTGAATTTAATTCAAATGGGTTTGAACTAAGATTCAGTAAAAAGAAGGTCCATAAATGTTCGGATTTTTTGGTGGAGCTCCGGAAAATGATGAAAGAATATATTGCAAGGTTTGAGGAGCAACTCGAAGCAGAAAAGACTTGAGAGTTTAAATTGCAAGTGTGTCACGGTAATTCCACAAGAATGGAAATATTTATAATAGCTCCCTAATATCAAGAGGATATGTTATAAAGAGAAGTCACCCTTCCCTCGATTTAAATGGATCAAAGATCCATGCCATTTATTTAGTTGAGTTAAAAAAAGACATGATGGCATGATGACATGATGCAATGCAAAATGATGCAATGATGAATGCAATGAACCAAACAAGTCACACGAAGAAACCCGGAAACCCTGGAAGGCAACTGAAGCTCCGGTATTGGGGCGTCACAGGGGGAAACCCTAGCCACAGGACCCCTCGCCCCCACCTCTCCCATCCTCCCCCGCCGCCGCCGGCTAGCGCTGACGGACAAAGCCCGGTTGGCGCGGCGGCGGCGGGCCCCTTCTTCTCCGCTGCTCGGAGTGGCCGGCGCAGGACGGCGGCTCCTGGTGGTGGCGCGGGGCTTCCGCGGGGCCCTGTGGCGCGGCGGCGGGCGCGTGGTGCGGCGGCCGGAGGCGGTGCGGTGGCGTCGGGCGCTTGGTGATGCACAGCGGCTACGGTGCTCCGGATCGGGAGGTGGCGCGCGAGCGAGGCTCTGCCCAGATCCGTTCGATCTGGTGCAGGGGCTTGCAGTCGGCGGCGCCGGCGGAGGTTGACGGCGGTGGCGTGCTCCGCGGGCGCTGGTCCTTGTAGGGGCTGGTGCTGGTGTGCTCAGCGGCTGCCCGGGGGGTGTGGTTGTTCCTTCGGGCACCCTTGGGTGGCGAGCGCGGGCCGGGTCCGGTGGCTGGCACGGGATCCGGCGTCCGGCGGCCTAAGGTGTTGTTGTGCTTCCTTCCCGCGGGCGGCGCGGGCTGAGGCGGCAAGGGCCTGCCGGCGACGCGCGAGGGCTATTGCGCTCGTCGGCGGCGGCATGGTGGCGGTGGTGGTGTTGCGTGCCGGCCGGATTTCGCCTTTTTCCGGTCGGCGGCACGGGTTTGGGGCGTCGGCCCGGCGTGGCTGCGGTCCCGGCTGTGGGCGGCGACGGCGAGGTGGCTTCGTCGTGCTGGCTCCATAGCAGCTCGGCGGGTCGACTGGGCGGCAGCTGGTTTTCCGGCGTCGGCTTATCTGTAGGCGGCCCGTTTCGACCTTCGGCCCTCTCCTCGTCGTCTAGTTGCTACCATCGCCGAAGGTTCGGCCCTCCTCCGACTACGGTCTATCGCTCGTCTCGAGCTCGGCAGCAGGACCGAGCTCGTCTTGCGCCCGGCAGTAGGACCGACCTCATCTCGCGCCTGGCAGCAGGACTGACCTCGTCTCACGCCTGGCAACAGGATCATGCCTGTCTCGCGCCCGGCAGCAGGACCGTACTCGTCTCGCGTCCGGTAGTAAGACAGATCGATGGAGGCCAATTTTGGCCAGCCTTTGGGTTTCGGCGTTGGGGGCAGCCCAGGGGTGCGATAGGCGTTGCTTTCCGCCCGTACCTTTGGTTGGGGTAGCGGTGGGTCTCGAGTGAGGTGGTGTCCAGGTCTTGGATGCCAGGGCGGCGCCCTTGGTGGTGGCTCCGTGGTGCTCTTGGGCAGAGCCCGTGGTTAGGTGCTGCCGGTGATCATGGTCGTGTGGGCGGCGTGGTCAATGGGATGTGGCGTCCGGTGGTGGTGAGTGTTGGCTAGGGTGAAAACCTAATCTATCTTCGAATGGACTGGCGGCGGCGAAGCTCGCTCCCTTCTTGAAGGCGTCGCCACGACTCTCATTGCCCGTCATGTTGCTCCAGGGGAAACTCTGATCCTCGGGTCGGGCGGTGACGGCGCTCTGGTGTCGTAACCTTCTTGAAGGCGCCGCCTTGGAGCACACGGTTCGTCATATGTGGCTTCTTCGCTTCGCGTTGGCGTGTCCACGGTTGAGGACTCCGGTTGCTCGTGTAGTACTAGGGGTAGTGTTGCTGCGCTTAGTGCCTATGTATCTAGCCTTGGGTGTGTGTGTATGTTGGGGTGGCGTGCGTTTGTATCTGAGCTATGGTCGGTCATTGCTTTATATATAAAACGGGGCGAAAGCCTTTTTCGGTAATCACCTTCCCGAGGAGCTGTCGTGGAGGCCAGACATTCCCAGTTGGGTCTTAGTGGTGTTAGGATAGTTCTAGGCTTATTGTATGTCCTTTAATCTGCTTTGTAGAAGACCTCCACACCACATTGTATCATCTGGTCCTGTACTTTGGTTTGTTGTTATATATATAGGCATTGACTATTCGTTACCCTAGATAAGGAATAGTTATTCTTCACCCCTGTCTATTTTACCATCAATGCATCGTAATTTTACGTTCCGTAAGTTTTGTCTTATTTCCGACGTAAAAAGAGACTGTAAGAAAATTTATAATCGTTGTAAAAAATATTTTCTGTTATGTAAAATTACAAACGTAAAAACATAGTGTAAAATACACATAAACTGCAAATTTTCTTGTCTTATGATCTATATTTTTATTTTCTTATGTCAAATTTTACGTAGTGAATCAACAGAAATGTAACTATTTGAATTTCAAACGTAATTTAATTATGAAATTATCGTAAGATTACCTCGGATGAAGAATAACTTATTCTGCACCCTAGGTGATGAATAGTAACAATATATATATATATATATATATATATATATATATATAGGTATATATATATATATATATAGGTATATATATATATATATATATATATATCTTATCATTTCAAGAAAAACTAGGCGAAAGCATGTTTCAAGAGGTAACATCTTCAGATCAACATCCTCTAAGGCGTCCCTTTAGAAATTCTTTTGTTTCTCTTTACTCAGATATGTATGCCAGGCATCAACATATGCAGCAACAGAAATTTCCATTTTGTTCTCCAGGCTAGACGGTTTACTGGTTATTTTGTACCACCATTTTCTAGTTTTTCTTTTACATTGTACCACCATTTCTAGTCAAGGGTGCATACTGGGCCACCTCGGCAACCCTTTGATGATTGGCCATGAACTGAGGCCGAACCTCGCCTGCAAAGGGGCAATGGAGCATTACCTTAGCAGAACTCAATATCTTGATAGATACTTCATCCGTTCATAAATATTAGCACGTATTGATATATCCAAAACGTTGTATATTTGTGGACGGAGGGAGTAGATTACAGTGAGTGACAAGCAATAAGAAGCAACTAACCACCTTTGTTGGCCCAATCGATCAAATTGTTTCAATAACCTTTCCACATACGAGCGGTTTCAATAATGGAGTACAAAGGAGATACCAATTGTCGATCGAGTACGTATAACATTAGCGAGTCCCTCGAAGGACAAGGAAACAGAAATTGCAAGTTGCACACAAACTTGTTTAACAAGCTGCATATGCATCACAAATACAAGTAACGCGCCCATTGGCCCAACCACGCAAGGTTATTTGATTCCCTATCAAAGCTACTACATGTGTTCATCCCCCGTTGTCTCGCTGCACGTGCACCTCTCAGGCGCCTAGTGTTTGCGCTCTCTGCGCCGAGGAATCCCCTCCGGTTGGTTAGCGTGAGGATGTGGAGTAGCGGTTCGTGGTCCACCGAACACGTTTACTGCAAGAAATGGTAAAAAGAACACCAAGTATTAGTTGATAAGCATTTAACAAGAGGGCGGAACGGCAATTGCTCAAGAGAGGGATTCCGGTATGTTTCCTCTATCATAGCACTACCATTCGCATGTTCGTACTCACAATTTAGTACTAGCAATTAGTAATGGTTTCAATTACGATACTCACAGTTTCCCGATTTACCAGGGGGGAGGTATATTCCCGATTTACCAAAGGGGAGGTATACTCTCGCAGCCGCAGGCGCAGATGCATTGTAGTAGGCTGACGCGGCGGGGAGGACGAGGAGGCTGCCGTTGATGAAGAAAACCAGCAGAATGAGTTGGATCCCGAGCAGCTGGGTTGGTACACGGCAAGTGCTCAGTCTCGGGGACATGGTCTTTCCAGAGCTCTTGCACGCTTCGTGCGTTAAGAATTAGGAGAAGCTAAAGTTGTAGCGGTGGGAGACCCGTGCTGCACTCACCGATACTCGAGTCCATGGTGACATAAAGTAGTACTGGAGATATGGTGGCTTGCTGCCAAACCTCCAGTCAGAGACCGGGACTGCCTCCAAGATTCTGAGTCTCTCCGCTACATTGCTGGTGCAGGTGAAAATCCGAAAAAAGAACCACCAAATCTCCAGTACTACTTTATGTCCCCATAGGCCAGTCGCAGAAAACTGAAAAACCAAGAAACAAACTTCTACCTATAAATACAAATAAAAGTAGCGTCCATCGCAGGAATTGAATGACATAGAAATTATATATAATAACATGTTGGAAAATCCTATAGAAATTCAAAACAAGAGAATGTGTGATAGATTTTGTTTGATGCGCCACAGAAAAAACACAAGAATATAGTGAAAATTGCCGCCTCCCCAAAGCTAGGGTTTCTCTGCCTCCCACCGGCATCGCTGCCGATCCACCTCGCCTCTGGTGGCCTTAGGGCCATGGGAGCGGAGTGGATCCCGGCCCTTGCCGGTGGGAGGGCTCTGGCAAGGGAGGGGCGATGACAGCGGCACGCCTTCAGCTTGCTTCAGTGCTTGTAATCGTCGCTAGATGGTCTACGGACCTGAATGTAATTTTTATTATTTCTAGTGTTCGATGTACTACCATGGTTGAAAAAGAATAGATTAGAAGTTTTCTCGCAAAAAAATAGTGGAAATTGCAAGCGCCTTATTTAAAAAAACAATGATAAATTATAGAGCTAACGTTCCTTTTTTTTGCGAGATAGAGCAGACGTTCCTTGAGAGTGAATTTTCGAGGGAACGCTCTTTGGTTTCCACTACTGCCCATGATGGGAACCTAGAATGTCTTGTTTCGGTTACACACAAATGGGGGGTGCAGAGAAGGCAGGCCCATGATGGGAACTAGAATGTCTTGTTTCGGTTACACACAAATGGGGGGTGCAGAGAAGGCAGGCTTCCAAGCTAGCCCCGCTATAAATATGTGTGCTCACTGCTACCGCTGAAATCTGTAGGAGGGCACAACTCAGTAGAAACATACACAACCGTGGGTAGCACACAAATGGCCCATGTATCTTTAGGGACTATCAGTTCATCACTCTTCACAGCCACCGTCCTCCTCACTTTCTTGACCTCTTTTGCCCCTGCTTCTTCACTCGATGGCACCACGCTTGGTGATGAATCTGGTAAGGACTTCCAAGCACTCCTCTGTCTCAAGAACCATCTCTCTAACAACACCGAAGCCCTCGCCTCGTGGAACAATACCCTTCAGTATTGCAGTTGGCCCGGTGTCACCTGTGGCAAGAAGCACGCATCTCGCGTCACAACACTTCATCTTGAATCTCTTGATCTGAACGGCCAAATACCACCCTGCATCGGTAATCTCACTTTCCTTGCAAGAATCAAACTCCAGGATAACCTGCTGAATGGCGGGATCCCGCCTGAGGTAGGTTTTCTGCGTCACCTTGTCGAGCTCTCCCTTTCAGATAACATTCTTACTGGCGTAATACCGAACTCTTTGTCTACCTGTTCTAGCCTTCAGATAATCGATCTTGGGAATAACTACCTCCAGGGGAAGATCCCCACAGGTTTGGCCAACTGTCTAAATCTCACAGAGATTTATCTTGATAGCAACACGCTCCACGGAAGCATTCCGGATGGGTTCGGCATGCTTCCTAAGCTTTCAGTTCTGTATGTTCTAACAACAAATTAACGGACAAGATTCCTTACCCACTTGGAAGCAGCTCATCACTCTACTATGTCGTCCTGGCAAACAACAGCCTAACTGGAGGCTTTCCACCTCTCTTAGCAAATAGTTCAGCACTTGAATGGCTGGACTTGGGAAGCAATGACCTCGATGGAGACGTACCTCCCTCTCTCTTCAGCAGCCCATCTCTTGAAATCATACTTTTGGGAAGAAATAACTTCTCCGGGTCTATTCCACCTTTCTCACCCATCTCGCCGTTGCGAACTCTGTCCCTATCATTCAACAATCTCGCAGGAAAAATACCTTCCACCATAGGGAACTCCTCTTCCCTTGTTGAGCTTTTGCTTGCAGGGAATCACTTGCAAGGCAGCATTCCGTGGAGTTTGAGTAAAGTCCCCCACTTGGACAAATTAGATCTGAATTACAACAACTTGATAGGAGCCGTTCCAGGCTCTCTCTACAATATATCAACACTCACATACCTTGGCATGGGAATTAACAGCCTAACAGGAGAAATTCCAGAAAATATTGGCCATACCCTTCAAAGCATCCAGACATTCATTGTTCAAGGAAACAGATTTGGAGGTATTATTCCCACTTCAATGGCCAAGGCCAGAAATCTTCAGAGCATTAATCTTTGTGACAATGCATTCCATGGTATTGTTCCTTATTTTGGGTCTTTGCCCAACTTAACCGAACTAAATCTAGGCAAGAACCAACTCGAAGCTGGCGACTGGACTTTCCTCCACTCGCTCACCAGTTGTACAAAGCTAGTAAGTTTACGTTTAGATGAAAATAACCTACAAGGTGAACTGCCAAAGTCCATAGGCGATCTTCCAAAAAGCTTAGAATCTCTGATCTTGACAGCAAATAAAATATCTGGTACCATACCACACGAGATAGGGAACCTTAGTAGCCTCAAACTTCTTTACATAGAGCACAATTTGCTTACTGGAACCCTTCCGTACTCACTTGGAAACCTTTCCAACATGTTCGTTCTAAGATTATCAGGAAACAAGCTATCTGGCCAAATCCCACTTTCAATTCGTAAACTTGGTCAACTAAGTGAGCTCTATTTGCAGCAAAATAATTTGAGCGGGCCCATCCCAGTAGCTTTAGCACAGTGCAATAAGTTACACACCCTAAACCTCTCTTGCAACTCATTTGATGGAACAATACCAAAAGAACTGTTCACTATTTCCACACTTGCTGAAGGTCTTGATCTGTCTCACAACAAACTCTCTGGACATATACCAGTGGAGATTGGCAAATTAATCAACCTTTCCCCCCTCGATATTTCCAACAACCTGTTGACTGGAGAAATTCCCTCAACTTTGGGCGACTGCCTCCATTTAGAATCCCTCCACCTGGAAGGTAATCTACTTGATGGGCGAATCCCTCAATCTTTCGCTGCACTGAAAGGCATCAGTGACATGGACCTTTCTCGAAACAACTTGTCTGGTCAAGTTCCAGACTTCTTTGAGGCTTTCAGCTCCCTGTCACTTCTCAATTTGTCATTCAACAACCTGGAGGGACCCATGCCAACTGGTGGGATCTTCCAAAATGCAAGCAAGGTGTTTGTCCAAGGGAACAAAGAGTTGTGTGCTGTCTCCCCACTATTGAGATTGCCACTTTGCCATACAGCTGCATCTCAACAAAGGCACAGATTCCACATTCTGAAGATAATGGGATTATCTGCTCTTGTCTTAGTCATGTTATCATGTATTGGACTCATTTTTTTAAAGAAGGGAAAGAAAGCGAAGCAAGAAGATCATCCATCCGTCGAGGAGTTAAAGAAATTCACATATGCTGATTTAGTGAAAGCAACAAATGGTTTCTCTTTAGCCAACTTGGTTGGTTCAGGAAAGTATGGGTCCGTATACAAAGGTAGAATTGAGTCTGAAGAACATGCAGTTGCGATCAAAGTTTTCAAACTTGATCAGCCTGGAGCAACGAAAAGCTTCGTTGCTGAATGCCAGGCACTCAGAAGTACTCGTCATCGTAATCTTGTAAGGGTGATCACAGTATGCTCGACAAGTGACCTGACAGGAAATGAGTTCAAAGCTCTTCTCCTTGAATATATGGTTAACGGCAACCTTGAAAGTTGGCTCCATCCAACACTCCACGAGCATCATCTGAAAAGGCCCTTGTCTTTGGGTTCAAGAATAGCAATAGCAGTAGACATAGCAGCTGCTTTGGATTACCTGCATAACCATTGCATGCCTCCTATGACACACTGTGATCTGAAGCCAAGCAATGTCCTTCTGGATCAGTGGCGGAGGACGACAAAAATTTGAGGTGGGGCGGACACTAAGGCGTAAATTAAATTATGATATGCTACCATTCACAATATGAAAATATCATTAAGATCACTGAATTGTACATTGTCAAACTATTTTACCATACAGATCACAAATTTAGAAATCTATTTTTTCCATAAATTTGCACCTTTACTCTTACCTTTGTTCTACCCTCTCTTTTCTTACCCATCTGCTATATTTCTACGTTTCCCATTCACTGAAAGAGCGCCTACAGTAGCCGCACAAATTACAGTAATAAGCACCTCTCTCACACACACATAAAAAATAGCTAATCAGTAGAAATCCCAACCGGGGCGGTGAAGAGAAATCAGGCCAGCGGATGAGAGGGAATCGGGAAACTGCTACCTTTTTAAAGGGTAAAAGAATGCACCAGTCGAGGACTGCTGCTAGTCTAGACAGCTGAGGAACTTGAGCAATCAGGGTAAAAGAATGTAGCAGTTCCTTAGCTGTTGGGGGAGCAATCAGGGCGCTGCTGGCCTAACGCGGCTTGCGTTCGCTCGAAGGCCCATTCCCTTTTCTCCTTTTTTTTTACCTAGCGAGGCAACCAGGAGCCAGCCAGCCAGCGATCCAGCGATGCGTATACCTGTACAGATTGCATCGTACAAAATCAAGGTAGGGCGGGCGCCCAACCTCGCCCTACCGGGTCCTCCGCCTGTGTTCTGGATGATGTCATGGGCGCATGTGTTGGTGACTTCGGGTTGACTAAGTTTGTACACAGTTATACTTCTTCTAGGATTGATGGTTCTACGAGCTTAGTGGGACCAAGAGGATCAGTTGGATACATTGCACCAGGTAAGAATTTCTTCATGTAGGATAATATATTTATGGAAAATATCTTATAGGCTCAATGACATTTTACTTTATTTTCCCCAGAAATATTTTGATTCTTGTGCTCCAATTTTATTGTGTTAATTAACGGTTTCAATAACTATACATATTGCAGAATATGGCTTTGGGAGCAAAATCTCTACCGAGGGTGATATTTACAGCTTTGGAGTCATCGTCTTAGAAATGCTCACAGGGAAGCGTCCAACTGATGAGATGTTTAAAGATGGCCTGAGCCTTTACAATTTTGTTGAAAAATCATTTCCTGAAAAGATTGGCGAGATTCTAGATCCGAGAATCATTCCCTATTATGCGGACCAAGACGGAGAAGCAGGCAGGGCTGTAGATCAAGAAAATCATCATCAAATGGCTGGAATGAGCTGCATCATCAAGCTCGTTAAGATTGGCCTCATGTGCGCTGCAGAGACACCCAAATATCGTCCCTCAATGCAGGATGTTTACGTTGAGGTCACCGCAATCAAAGATGCATTTTCAGCACTGCAGGGTTGAGCAAAAACTGCAAACATTTAATATTGCTCAGATGTTGCTGCTGCAGGATGACCTAAGACTAGTTTCCTTTACTTAATGCTTTACCTTTTCTCGATAGAAATCGTGTTATGTCGTGGATCGTCTTCCATTTTACAAGTAAATCTATGTTCGTCGTGTATGTAAGCTGTGGTTCAACCTATATCAAATAAAAAGTTCAGCACATGAACTTTTCTTTCGACTTGGATTTTCCTTTTTCTTTCAAAACTAGTATTACCTCCGTCCCGAATTACTTGTCTTAGATTTGTTTTGATACGGATGTATTCTAGATACGAAGTAATTCGGGACGGAGGGAGTAGTAAACTGCAAGTAATTAAGCCCGACTATCGACTAATCACACCCTTAACCAGACAAATTGTACAGTGGTACATTGAATTGTCAAATAAACTTGAAAGTTGAAACCGATGTGCAAGGATATCACATTTTCCTAGTAGTACAATTTTATCAGAGAGCAACAAACCTCGCCCTTGACGGACACCCGGACGACGCCTGCGCAATGGAGCACAGGGAGGTTTGCCGGGGATGCAGTGGATGGATTCCTGCTGCCACTGAATGCCTCGGCGTTGCGTCGTGCGCCGGCCGGGTCGGCAGTGGGGCGGAGGAGGATGCGCGTCCAGAGCAACGCAGCGGTGTCCTGCAGGAGGTCGGTGTGTATGCACCCCATCACGCAGTTCGCCGCCGCCGCCTCTTCCATTCGGCCATAGATCCCAGCCAGATGATGAGCCACCTCCAATGAACCCTCCGACGGATCGCCTTTCCCCCTCCACCGAAAGGCAGGCCGCCCCCAACCCAACCGCGGCCGGAACCTGGAAGCGCAACAATATTGCCGGCGGCGTCCCTACCAGACCTCGTCCGAGATGGATCCGGTTCGCATTCTGTACCCGGAGCCCAGAGTGACCGGAATGTCAGATTCCATCTGGAATTGGGACGGCGGAAGTCCGAGCAGTACCACAGATTTATTTATTTATTATTTTTCGATTCGAGGGACCGGGCAGTACCAGAGTTGAATTGGTTCGTGAATTGCCTGTGTCAGCGTGGGAAGCACATCGCAGAACGTATTTCAGGAATAGGGTTTGGTTCGTGAGAACATATCGGAGGGATGGAAGTACCAGAGTTGAATTGGTTCTCTGGTTCGTGAATCGTTTCTGTATAGCCTGTGTCATGCAATCTCAACCGTTTCACGTACCATATAGTAGATGGTTTAAACATGCAATCTCAACCCCTATCTCTGTACTACCTGTGCGAACCAACTTGTGGTTGGGATGGTTAAGTGGACAGTGGTTTTCATAGCCCATCAGGGTTTAAATTCTGGTGCTCACATTTATTCTTTCACAACTTCCGGCGATACGCTTTTAGTGGGAGGAGACGTCCTGTTGACTACGAGGCGCCTACGGGATGTGCGTGTGTGCGTTCATAGGGATGAGCGTATGCACGTTTTATATGAGCGTTTGTGTCTGTATTGTGTTCAAAAAACTCTCGAAGGTGCTCATAGGGTAACCGTCGTATCATAGTGACAGATGAAAATCTTGTAAACCACTGTAGGGGGACCACGGTGGAGCAACAACAGTTGAACAAGACCATGATTGCGGTGCCCAATCCGCTCTATGCGCCATGGTTGTCAAAGGACCAACAAGTCCTCAGCTATTTGATGAACTCCCTCTCCAAATAAGTCCTCGCTCAGTTCGTTCGTAAAGAAAATACCTATAATTTGTGGACTGGCATCACCACCCTCTTTGCATCACAGTCCCAATCCCGCATCACGAACTTGCGGATCGCCATAACCACAACGAAGAAGTGCATCATGTCGAGCACCGCCTACATCTCCAAGACGAAGAGTCTTGAGGATGAACTTGCGGTTGCAGGGCGTCCGTTCTCCGATCCTGAGATGGTGGACTACGTGCTCATTGGATTGGATCGTGACTATGATCTTGTGGTGGCGGCCATTGGTGTTGTCAAGACCTCCATCAACGTCGACGATCTTTTTGCCCAAATCGCCGCCTTCGACCAACGCATGGAGATGCTAGGCGATGGAGGCGAGGGCGCCTTCAACACATGGGCAAACCTGGCGTACAGAGGCCGCAACCAGTACAAGTCCAAGGCACGCGTGCTCGATGGGGAGAGAAGCGGCGACAGAAGAGGAACGACAAGGAGGGGAGGACGGGAGCGCGGCGTCTGGTGAAAGGAACAAAGGAGAGGGGCGTTACGGGGAGTGGCGGCTAGGGTTTCCACAAATCAGTCGATCTCCTCGCCCTTGCGCGCAACCGCGAGCCATCCATTGCACGCCACGCAAAAGCCAACACGTGAAATGTTGAAAGTGCCCATGGACGACCAACCAATATTACGCACAGTGGCACGACCCTGCGCCCATAAGAAGCAGCACTGGTCGCGCTCAACTCCACAGTCACTAACAGTGACGGCCCAGCCACTGAGCGGCCCACCAGTCAGCCAGACAAGAAAAAAAAAATCCAAAGTAAGAAAGAAGTAGCACTATTCATTGGTTGTCACATCAAGATCGGTCCATCAAGAAATCCGACGGACGGGATTTGTTTGGGAGGGCAATCCAACGGTCCAGAGAGCAAGTGCTCTTAGAAGGCCTCATTTCAGCTCAGAATGTAACAATGGGATAGTACGCACACTCGTGTGTATTCAAAATTAAGGCTTTCATAAGTTCATATTCTCTTATCATATTATCGAGAAATAGAAACAATTTTTGTAGAACGATCAACATTTCATTTGTACGTACAAATCATCATAGTAAACCATGGCCGTCCACATATGCTCCGATCGGAGTGAGCCCTGCTCTATCCTCACTTGGGCGGTCTGAAGAATCTTCGCACGTCCCATTATCAAGGAAAACGGAAGGCGCTTACCGTCGACCACATTCAGGACAGTTTGGAGAGGGCAAACTTGAGCAGCCGGTTGGGTTCTCTGCGATGATGGTCAAAACACATATCAGATCATTTGGAAATAGAGTATACTCCGCATTCTAAACTGAAAAAACTGTCGATATCTGAAAAACTTCTTCTTTTTTTTTTTTGCGGGAGTCGCTATCTGAAAAACTGCACAAAGTCAATACCTATGGGCATGTTATGTTCTCAACACATGCAACTTTTGAAACGGCAACACATGCATTGCAAGTTAAAAGAAAAACGAAAACAGGGACCGGCGTTTTGGCTCCCGGATTGAACAGTAAAATCATTAAAAAGAAAAAAACTGGATTTTTTTGTGGTGAAAGATGTCTGAGTTGTGTGATGTCGCTGCCAAATTTCATCGTGTTTGGACATCTGAGTAGCTCACAGCCAAAAAATTAGGGTTTGTGAGAAAGTTTACTGTTCGCACGCTGCTCGGACCGATTTTGTCTTTTTTGCCACGAGCTTCTCAGATGACCAAATACAATGAAATTTTGCCACGACATCATGCATTCAAACATCTTTGATTAAAAAAAATCAGTTTTTGAAATAAATATTTCCCTCCCAAGGATCCTATATCCTATTGGATATCTGTTCCTCGCCTGTTCCCGCTAGGATCGGAAATCTTATATTTTCCATATCCATATACTGTTGAATCCTTGGGCTTCCAGAATCTGCCTATTTTACTACTCCCTCCGTTCACTTGTGTAAGTCGTTTTAAACAATTTAAAATAAACTGTTTTGCACATTATCTAAAATGTTTTCAAGGTCCTATAAAAATGAACTGAGGAAGTAGTAGAGATATTTACTGTTCACCAGGAACAGATAAGTATAAGCTGAGAAATGAATATTGAAACGAAAACTTGCATGTGTACTTACGAAAAGTATCGCAGCTTCGACCTAGACCACGTGCATGGCCACCGACGAAGGTTAGCAGTAGCAACGTGAGGACGGCAAGAAGCCGAGCAAGGAAGCGGCGAGAATTGGGCAGCAGCATCTTGCCGGATTCGCGAGGCTCTCCGTGAGTTGCTGAGGGAACAATTGCCATGCCTCAGTGCTTATATAGGTACATAGGTTGTCAAAAGAAACGTAAAAAGGGCATGTGTTCACTGGAACCCGCGGAACACGAGGCTTAACATGCACGCGCACCCCGACTTCCTCGGTTCATCTCGCACATGGTGCGGAAAAGTCTGCATGACTTTTGGCTATGCTGAGTTCCTTGCTTAGTCCAGTCCACATCATTGATCGTCATGGTACCAGCTAAGGTGGGAAAGTATCCAATGCTCCCAGGCCTAGGGTGCTTCCGGTGCTTCGATGCGAAAAATATTTTTTTAAATGTTCAAAAAATTCTGAAAAAATGCAGCACATCGACGGAACATTGATGTCTCTTGTCACAAAATTTCAAATCAAAATTTGAAACATTGCTCGAGATAAAAAAAATGGCAAATTTGACATCAACGTGATAATGGGCCAAAACTAAAGCCCAACTTATGTTATGTATAAAAATTTGTCATTTTTGTATCTCAAGCAATGTTTCGAATTTTGATTTGAAATTTTGTGACAAGAGACATTGATGTTCCGTTGATGTGCTGCATTTTTTCAGAATTTTTTGAACATTCTAAATATGTTTTTCGGACATTTGAAGCACCGGGAGCACCCCAAGCCTGGGAGCACTAGATACTTTCCTAAGCTAAGGGCATATATCACATCATTGGTTGTCATGATACTCCCTCCATTTCAAAATATAATGCGCTCACGCTTCCCGAGGTCAAACTTTGACCATAAATTTAACGAACAAGACCGACTGCGGCGAAAGAAAAACTTACATAATTAAAAACTTCTTTCGAATACGATTCATTGATATAACTTTTGCTCCCGCCGTAATTGGTCTTGGTAGTTAAATTTACGATCAAAATTGAAGCACGGGTATAGAGAAAGCACTACATTGTGGAATGGAGGAAGTACCAGTTAGGAGCATGTACAATGGTGACATATGGATACATATGTCTCATGACAAAAAGTAATTTGAGGTATCTATATTAATTTTTTCTCTCCAATGCAAGCTATCACTTAGTGAGCCTCATTAAGAAATAGAAAATAAAAACTCTAGTACACATGCATCTCTACTTTTCACTCAACCTTTTCAGCTTTTGCCACGGGACCATATTTTTTCTCTTCAAGCACCCGTCTCCTGTAGAGGATCTCGCTTCCCTATCCGAACCTACTTTACGTCATATTCGATCCTACATGGCATGCGAGACATCACCTTGAGGCCATGCTTGTACACGCCTAGCTTGTAAAGTCTTGTAAGAGCAACTCCAACGAGCCGACCCAAATGGACGGCGCTTTTATCTGTTTGTGTCGGCCCGACGAACACAAACGTCTGGCGCTGTATTTGGGTCGGCGCGAGCGCCCAACGCTGGCCCGACCCATTTCGTCGGCGTGCCAAAAAAAAGTCTTGCAAGCACTTTAAAAATAAATATATGCATTTAATTAAACATAAAAGCCGACCACAAAGGCCGGCAAAAGTCCACATTACATTAATTAACATAAAAAAAACTAAAAACTAGATGCTGCGCTGCCCTAGGCGTCCTCGTCGGCGGCGGCGTCTGCGTCGGGGCCGGTGAGGTCGATCAACGTCGGCGCAGGGCCAACCCAGGGGAACGCCGTGTTCTAGAGGGCTGCGATGTCGGCTTGCGCCGCCGCTGCCTGGGCCTGGCGCGCCTCCTCTTCGGCCTCGCGCTCGAGCAATCTGCAGGCGCTCGCCTTCCCGGCGCTCCTCGGCCAGCCGAACGCGACGCCAGTGGTCGAGGTAGGCCGCCTCCTGCTTCTCCGTCGCCCCGAGCCAGATCGGCGGAGAGCTGACCCACTCACGCACTACTCCGGTCCAGGAGTAGCGCTTGAGGTAGGCCGGCTCCTCCGGCTCGGCTTTGAGCGGGGACGGCGGGGTCACCGGCGGCACGACGCAGTCGCCCGCCGTAGAGAGGGCCATTGTCGATGTCAAAATCGACGGATCTCGGGTAGGGGGTCCCGAACTGTGCGTCTAAGGCGAATGGTAACAGGAGGCGGGGAACACAATGTTTACCCAGATTCGGACCCTCTCGATGGAGGTAATACCCTACTTTCTGCTTGATTGATCTTGATGATACGAGTATTACAAGAGTTGATCTACCACGAGATCGTAGAGGCTAAACCCTAGAAGCTAGCCTATGATTATGATTGTTGTTGTCCTACGGACTAAACCCTCCGATTTATGTAGACACCGGAGGGGGCTAGGATTACATAGAGCCGGTTACAAGGGAGGAGATCTACATATCCGAATTGCCAAGCTTGCCTTCCACGCAAAGGAGAGTCCCACCCGAACACGGGACGAAGTCTTCAATCTTGTATCTTCATAGTCCAACAGTCCGGCCAAAGTATATAGTCCGGTAGTCCGAGGACCCCCTAATCCAGGACTCCCGCAGTAGCCCCTGAACCAGACTTCAATGACGATGAGTCCGGTGCGCAGATTGTCTTCGGCATTGCAAGGCGGGTTCCTCCTCCGAATACTCCATAGAAGATTTCGAACACAAGGATAGTGCCCGGCTCTGCAAAACAAATTCCACATACCATCGTAGAGAGTATAATATTTCCATAAATCTAATCCGCTAACAACTTTTCATAACGTGACATCACGCCATGGCCCGGTCATTATTCGAACCGTTTTCTCAACCAGCTACTGCACATATTGCGAGGCGGTTTTCTTGGCATGTCTTGTCGAAGCAGAGATCGTGTCCCCTTATCACAGGATTCTCATCAATACGGGTGTGGGTAACCCAACCACGCCATCAATCACGGCGCTTGGGGAATAAGCGAATTTACCAGGCAAGTGGGGAGGCGCATAGTTTCTTCCGCCCTTATAAAGGGACAACGGCTCCTCCTTTTCACCCACGCCTTCTTCTTCCCTGCCCATCCATTCTCGCGCAGTCGAGCTCCAGCGCCCAAGTTCGCATTTTCTCCGCAAAACCACTCCAAACATGTCCGAAGCGGGAGGCAAGTGGATGGTCTCCTTTGTTACGAGGAGAACATTACGAAGCTCCGGGAAGCCGGATACCTGGCCGCAGATATCGCACACCGGCTCCCAGATGTAGGGCAGATCGTCCCTACCCCCGAACCCCACGAAAGGGTTGTATTCCTTACCCATTTTGTCCGCGGGCTGGGATTTCCACTCCACCCATTTGTCCGCGGGCTCATGTTCCACTACGGGCTGGACTTCCACGATCTGGCCCCCAATTTCATCCTCAACCTCTCGGCGTTTATCGTCGTGTGCGAGGCCTTCCTCCGCATCAAACCCCACTTCGGCCTGTGGCCGAAGACCTTCAACGTTAAAACGAAGGTGGTGGTCGGCCAGCAAGGATAGTGCGGAGGCGCCATGGTGGGCAAAATGCCCAACGTCACCTGGCTCGGAGGCTCCTATGTGGAGACCGTGAAGGGATGGCAATCGAGTGGTTCTACATCACTGAGCCGCGTGACACCAACTGGGTGGCGGCCCCTGAATTTTGATCCGGCATCCCCATGCGGCTCACCTCCTAGAAAGAGAAGGGCCTATCCTGGGGTTCATCGGTGGAGCTGACCGGACTCCAGAACTGTGTTAAAACATGATAAGCAAGAAAATCAAGCTTGTCAACGTGGTCCAGGTCATGCTCCTCCGCCGGATCCTCCCGTGTCAAAGACGGGCATTCAATATGTGGGAGTTCGACCCGGCTAAGCACCAGATGCTGCGAGAGCTCTTCGACATGACGCACCAGGACATCTGGAAGGTGTTGTTCAAATCCGCCGAGGTACCTCCTCCCCTTACCGAGGATCGCGGACTCAGCGCAAAGCGCCCTGCCAATCTGGTAAGCTCCTTATATCTCGTAAGATGTTTCTTTCCCCAGTATAATCATGTGGGGGATCTAAGCCTCCACGCCATTTAACAGGACTGGTCGCGACAACGGAGCGGATTGATTGTCTGGCCCCACTGCCCGAAGATCCAGCAAGGGCTCTCTTAATGGAGATGCTGGTTCCGGCGCCCTATGAGGCATTGGAGAAGAAGGCCACCGGGATCAGGAAAGGTCTCCGGCGTAAGATCGTATCGGACTCATTGCCCGATAACACCGAGGTGCCCTCCTCCCACGAAAATGAGGAGGAGGAAGAGGAAAGTTCTCCCCCCAGCCGGGGGAGACAAAAAAGGAAGGCTGCCCCGGTAGGGGAGGCCGAAGGGTCCAAGAAGGGAAGAACTCTCCTTCCGGACTGCTCCACGGCGGCCGCTTTTGGCGACGAGGAGTGGTTACCCAGGGACAAGCCCCTGGCGAAGTCGTAAGTATCTGGATACCATAATAGTTCTTGGTATGTTTTATTTTATTGATTCTTATCATGCCGAACATGATCATGCAGCCCATCCAAAGCCCATATCGACGTATCCTCTTCGGATGAGTATTTGGGCCTGTCGGAGATGAACAACGATTCACTCCCGACCGCCTCCTCCCCCCGCCCTACGGACGACGTCGAGGTACTGTCTCAAAGGGTATTGAACCAAGGGGAGACAGTTCTGGAGGCACCCCAAGGCGACATTCCGGTCGCTGGGCGCACGAGGGGCAAGACTCTCATGGGCTCTAATGCTGGGGGCAGCAAGTCTAGCCCCCAGCCGAATACTGCGCCAGAACCTCCAGTGGTTCCGGATTCTGTCGGGCGACCCCTCACCAAGGGGGGCAAGCCATCTGTGCCGATGGCCTCTGTCCATCCAGAGGCGTCGGACAATTTGCTGGAAGCGCTTCGCGGCGCTTCCATTGACGAAGAGCACCGCACTATTATGAGTGCGGTGGTCAAGAAGGTTCGATCCGCCAAAAGCGGACTGACTGAAACCTGTGCCAGCCTCCTAATAGGCTTTGAGGTAAGTAATCAAATTATGAGAAAATATTACATCATAGACAGTAGCCCCTGATGCTCTGTTTGGTGTTCGCAAAGAAAGGCCGAACAGAGGATCAAATAATAATCACATGAGTCTAATCAGAATATGTCTATGTGAATAAGCAGGCTTCACTGCTGGCCGCTGCCGCTTGCATGGCGTAGGTCTCCGCACTGAAGCGGGACCTTGAGCGGTCCAAGGAAGAGCTCGGCCTTACCAAGAGGTAGCTCGAAGAGAACAAAGGTAAGTAATACCTCGTTTGTTTATTGATAAAGAAAAAGGAAAGTGGTTGTTAGATCACATGATCGTCATGAATTTTGCTAGGGGCCACGACCGAAGTGGCAGCCCTGAAGAAGGCGTTGTCCGAGGCCGAAGGCAAAGCAGCCAAGGAGCGCGCCGAGCGTGAGAAGCAAGAGACCCGAGTCGGCAAGGTTCAGTAAGAGCTCCAGGATTTTGTTAAGAAGGACGAGTCCTTGGAGCGTGACTCTAAGACGCAAGGGTCCGAGCTTGTGAAGGCCCTCGAGAACGCACAAAATGCCAAGGCCGAAGGCCAAAAGGCCCTCCAGGAAATTGAGGAGGTCAAGAAGATAGCGGCGGATAAGGCATTCATTATGTAAAGCAAGCATGCGAAGGAAACTTTCCTTTTACTTACCCGAATTCAGAGCTCTCCAGGAGCGTTCGCAGATCTACCCAGCAGTGTGCGGATGCCGCGGAGTTCTACGGGGCCGAGGAAGGGAGCTTGATGGAGAAGTTGTTCTGGTCTAAGTATACTGGGACTGAACATTTGATGCCCTTGAGCGACCAGTTGAAGCAACTGGTCGAGCTTCACAAGGCGGCCGAACTAGCCATGAAGGGCCTCATAGTCCGGATGTGGCCTGGCGAGCCTCTGCCTGGCAGCTATTTCGGCCTGGTAAGGCGGCTTGTGAACACCTGCCCACGGTTTGAAGTCATAAAGCAGTCCGTCTGCATTGAAGGTGCGCGTAGGGCTTTTGCCTGGGCGAAAGCGCACTAGGCGAAGATGGACGCCGAAAAGCTGGTGAAGGAGGGGCCGCTGGAGGGCAAGGAGCATCGCCACCCTGAAAAGTATTATGACAGTGTCCTGAAGGGTGCTCGCCTTGTGGCAGAGGAATATGCTAAGGATGTAATATTTGAATGAATGTACTCATGTGATCCTGTAATGTGAAATGAGTTCATATGCGCTATGTAACGCTTGTTAATTTAAAATATTACCTTCTGTGCGGCCGTTTATAAAATTTGAGAGTTGGCCAGTCGTCGGCTTCTGCCCCCATGTAACTAGTACTGAGGTGTTCGGGATAAATCTGACCACTCTTTATCCCAGTTTTGAGTCCTTCGAAGGAGGTGTTCAGCACAACGAACCAGGCAATCGGACTATAAAGCTTTATCACTCTCACTTAGCCATAGAAGTCTACAATTTTAAATTTTAGCGAAGCCCCTACTATTCGGAAGGACGAACTTGGGGCGCTATGTACGTCTAAATCGGACAAGGCCGACTCCTCGCCCGAAGCGGAAAAAATCTTTAAGGATTTGAGACCTCTCGAACAGCGACCAACTCTCGCCGAATCATGACAGTCAGTTTTCAGCTTTCTCTACTGAGGTGCTCGTCCGGAAGAACCGAGACACAATCACAGTAGTTCTCCCAGTGCCACCTTAGCCGATATAGCGGAACATAAGGTACCAAAACATGGGAGTCGGGCAAACCCAACTATTGACCCAAGACATGATTCGGAGCTGATGCATATAATGCTATAAGTTCGGGGTGCCGCACTTTCGAAAGTGTTCGGACTTTTCATGCCGTGTTATGAGGTACACTGAAGCCCATGGCGCACTGGTCGTATTAGAATGTACGGGTGCGATTTGTCGTAAATAAGAAGACAGGGAAAAAAGATAAATAAATGCAATAATTAATGAGCTAATGTTGTATATCGTTATTTAAATGATACGTCAAACTGTATGCATACATGTAGTGCAATAAGTAAAAAATAGGACTATTTGACATGTCCTATCCAAGGTCAAGCTGCATGTGGGTATGCAAAACAGGTATATCGATCGTTATCAGAGACCACCTAAGGATTCCCTTGTACGTCAAAGCTTCTTGCTTCTTTGGTGTTTCCTTCTCGCGACGGGTTCGATAATCAGACGATCGGAGAGGGCCTTCAGAGAATAGGGGCCTGAAAGGAATAAAATGTTAAAGGTATACGGGTCCTGAATCGGTTGAGCCGCATTATGGGCCGTGCCATGGCTGTGCCTCCGCCTATGCCCATGGTATCTTGAGTGCGTAATTATGTACGCGCGGCGCAAATTTCGTCGCATGACTGGGACTAGGACGGAGGCCGAATTGCTAGGCGAGCTCTAAACGTGCCTGGCGATCCTCTTGCAGGGTACTTCGGATTCGCTTGAAGGTGTCCGGGGTCTTTTTCGCTGAATTGACGGTTTGCCTCATAAGGCTGCTTTGCGCTTCTGCTGCGAGGGCCGTAGTGTGCTCCTCCGTGTGGAGCGAGCGTTCTGTGTTTTCATTAACTGTTATAACCCCGCGAGGTCCTGGCATTTTGAGCTTGAGGTATGCATAATGCGGTACCGCATTGAATCTGGCAAATGCGGTTCGTCTGAGCAGTCCGTGATTGAAGGAAATATGCCCTAGAGGCAATAGTAAAGTTATTATTTATTTCCTTATTTCATGATAAATGTTTATTATTCATGCTAGAATTGTATTAACCGGAAACATAATACATGTGTGAATACATAGACAAACAAAGTGTCACTAGTATGCCTCTACTAGACTAGCTCATTAATCAAAGATGGTTATGTTTCCTAACTATGGACAAAGAGTTGTTATTTGATTAACGAGATCACATCATTAGTTGAATGATCTGATTGACATGACCCATTCCATTAGCTTAGCACCCGATCGTTTAGTATGTTGCTATTGCTTTCTTCATGACTTATACATGTTCCTATGACTATGAGATTATGCAACTCCCGTTTGCCGGAGGAACACTTTGGGTGCTACCAAACGTCACAACGTAACTGGGTGATTATAAAGGAGCATTATAGGTGTCTCCAAAGGTACATGTTGGGTTGGCGTATTTCGAGATTAGGATTTGTCACTCCGATTGTCGGAGAGGTATCTCTGGGCCCTCTCGGTAATGCACATCACATAAGCCTTGCAAGCATTGCAACCAATGAGTTAGTTGCGAGATGATGTATTACGGAACGAGTAAAGAGACTTGCCGGTAACGAGATTGAACTAGGTATTGGATACCGACGATCGAATCTCGGGCAAGTAACATACCGATGACAAAGGGAACAACGTATGTTGTTATGCGGTCTGACCGATAAAGATCTTCGTAGAATATGTAGGAGCCAATATGGGCATCCAGGTCCCGCTATTGGTTATTGACCGGAGACGTGTCTCGGTCATGTCTACATTGTTCTCGAACCGTAGGGTCCGCACGCTTAACGTTACGATGACAGTTATTATGAGTTTATGCATTTTGATGTACCGAAGATTGTTCGGAGTCCCGGATGTGATCATGGACATGACGAGAGTCTTGAAATGGTCGAGACATAAAGATTGATATATTGGAAGCCTATGTTTGGATATCGGAAGTGTTCCGGGTGAAATCGGGATTTTACCGGAGTACCGGGAGGTTACCGGAACCCCCCGGGAGCCATATGGGCCTTAATGGGCTTTAGTGGAAAGGAGAAAGGGGCAGCCCAAGGTGGCCGCGCGCCTCCCCCCTCCCCTAGTCCTATTAGGACTAGGAGAGGTGGCCGGCCCCCCCTCTCTCTCTTTCCCCCTCGGGGAATCCTAGTCCAACTAGGATTGGGGGGGGAGTCCTACTCCCGGTAGGAGTAGTGAAGGAAATATGCCCTAGAGGCAATAATAAAGTTATTATTTATTTCCTTATATCATGATAAATGTTTATTATTCATGCTAGAATTGTATTAACTGGAAACATAATACATGTGTGAATACATAGACAAACTTAGTGTCACTAGTATGCCTCTACTTGACTAGCTCGTTAATCAAAGATGGTTATGTTTCCTAACCATGAACAAAGTGTTGTTATTTGATTAACGAGGTCACATCATTAGTTGAATGATCTGATTGACATGACCCATTCCATTAGCTTAGCACCCAATCATTTAGTATGTTGTTATTGCTTTCTTCATGACTTATACATGTTCCTATGACTATGAGATTATGCAACTCCCGTTTGCCGGAGGAACACTTTGGGTGCTACCAAACGTCACAACGTAACTGGGTGATTCTAAAGGAGCATTACAGGTGTCTCCAAAGGTAGATGTTGGGTTGGCGTATTTCGAGATTAGGATTTGTCACTCCGATTGTCGGAGAGGTATCTCTGGGCCCTCTCGGTAATGCACATCACTTAAGCCTTGCAAGCATTGCAACTAAATGAGTTAGTTGCGGGATGATGTATTACAGAACGAGTAAAGAGACTTGCCGGTAACGATATTGAACTAGGTATTGGAATACCGACGATCGAATCTCGGGCAAGTAACATACCGATGACAAAGGGAACAACGTATGTTGTTATGCGGTCTGACCGATAAAGATCTTCGTAGAATATGTAGGAGCCAATATGGGCATCCAGGTCCCGCTATTGGTTATTGACCGGAGACGTGTCTCGGTCATGTCTACATTGTTCTCGAACCCGTAGGGTCCGCACGCTTAAGGTTACGATGACAGTTATATTATGAGTTTATGCATTTTGATGTACCGAAGGTTGTTCGGAGTCCCGGATGTGATCACGGACATAACGAGGAGTCTCGAAATGGTCGAGACGTAAAGATTGATATATTGGAAGCCTACATTTGGACATCGGAAGTGTTCCGGGTGAAATCGAGATTTTACCGGAGTACCAGGAGGTTACCGGACCCCCCGGGAGCCATATGGGCCTTAATGGGCTTTAGTGGAAAGGAGAAAGGGGCAGCCCAAGGTGGCCGCGCGCCTCCCCCCCTCCCCTAGTCCTATTAGGACTAGGAGAGGTGGCCGGCCTCCCTCCCTCTCTTTCCCCCTCGGGGAATCCTAGTCCAACTAGGATTGGGGGGGGAGTCCTACTCCCGGGAGGAGTAGGACTCCTCCTGCGCCCTCCTCCTGGCCGGCGGCCCCCTCCCCCTTGGCTCCTTTATATACTGAGGCAGAGGCACCCCAGAAAGACAGAAGTTGATCCATGTGATCTATTCCTTAGCCGTGTGCGGTGCCCCCTGCCACCATATTCCTTGATAATACTGTAGCGGAGTTTAGGCGTAGCCCTGCTGCTGTAGTACATCAAGATCGTCACCACGCCATCATGCTGACGGAACTCTTCCCTGACACTTTGCTGGATCGGAGTCCGGGGATCGTCATCGAGCTGAACGTGTGCTCGAACTCGGAGGTGTCGTAGTTTCGGTGCTTGATCGGTTGGATCGTGAAGACGTACGACTACTTCCTCTACGTTGTGTCAGCGCTTCCGCAGTCGGTCTGCGTTGGGTACGTAGACAACACTCTCCCCTCTCGTTGCCATGCATCACATGATCTTGCGTGTGCGTAGGAATTTTTTTGAAATTACTACGAAACCCAACAGTGGTATCAGAGCCTAGGTTATTTATGTTGATGTTATATGCACGAATAGAACACAAGTGAGTTGTGGGCGATATAAGTCATACTGCCTACCAGCATGTCATACTTTGGTTTGGCGGCATTGTTGGACGAGACGACCCGGACCAACATTACGCGTACGCTTACGCGAGACCGGTTCCCCCGACGTGCTTTGCACATAGGTGGCTTGCGGGCGATTGTCTCTCCAACTTTAGTTGAACCAAGTATGGCTACGCCCGGTCCTTGCGAGGGTTAAAACGGAGTCTATTTGACAAACTATCGTTGTGGTTTTGATGCGTAGGTGAGATTGGTTCTTGCTTAAGCCCGTAGCAGCCACGTAAAACCTGCAACAACAAAGTAGAGGACGTCTAACTTGTTTTTGCAGGGCATGTTGTGATGTGATATGGTCAAGACATGATGCTGAATTTTATTGTATGAGATGATCATGTTTTGTAACCGAGTTATCGGCAACTGGCTGGAGCCTTATGGTTGTCGTTTTATTGTATGCAATGAAATCGCGATGTAATGATTTACTTTATTACTAAGCGGTAGTGATAGTCGTGGAAGCACAAGCTTGGCGAGATGACAACGATGCTACGATGGAGATCAAGGTGTCACGCCAGTGACGATGGTGATCACGATGGTGCTTCGGAGGTGGAGATCACAAGCACAAGATGATGATGGCCATATCATATCACTTATATTGATTGCATGTGATGTTTATCCTTTTATGCATCTTATCTTGCTTTGATTGACGGTAGCATTATAAGATGATCTCTCACTAAATTATCAAGAAGTGTTCTCCCTGAGTATGCACCGTTGCGAAAGTTCTTCGTGCTGAGACACCACGTGATGATCGGGTGTGATAGGTTCTACGTTCAAATACAACGGGTGCAAAACAGTTGCACACGCGGAATACTCAGGTTATACTTGACGAGCCAAGCATATACAGATATGGCCTCGGAACACGGAGACCGAAAGGTCGAGCGTGAATCATATAGTAGATATGATCAACATAACGATGTTCACCATTGAAAACTACTCCATCTCACATGATGATCGGTTATGGTTTAGTTGATTTGGATCACGTAATCACTTAGAGGATTAGAGGGATGTCTATCTAAGTGGGAGTTCTTTAATTAACTTGATTAACTGAACTTAAATTTATCATGAAACTTAGTACCTGATTAGTATCTTGCTTGGTTATGTTTGATTGTAGATAGATGGCTCGTGCTGTTGTTCCGTTGAATTTTAATGCGTTCCTTGAGAAAGCAAAGTTGAAAGATGATGGTAGCAATTACACGGACTGGGTCCGTAACTTGAGGATTATCCTCATTGCTGCACAGAAGAATTACGTCCTGGAAGCACCGCTGGGTTCCAGGCCTGCTGCAGGAGCAACGCCAGATGTTATGAACATCTGGCAGAGCAAAGCTGATGACTACTTGATAGTTCAGTGTGCCATGCTTTACGGCTTAGAATCGGGACTTCAACGACTTTTTGAATGTCATGGAGCATATGAGGTGTTCCAGGAGTTGAAGTTAATATTTCAAGCAAATGCCCGGATTGAGAGATATGAAATCTCCAATAAATTCTATAGCTGCAAGATGGAGGAGAATAGCTCTGTCAGTGAGCATATACTCAAAATGTCTGGATATAATAATCACTTGATTTAATTGGGAGTTAATCTTCCAGATGATAGCGTCATTGACAGAATTCTTCAATCACTGCCACCAAGCTACAAGAGCTTCGTGATGAACTATAATATGCAAGGGATGAACAAGACTATTCCCGAGCTCTTCGCGATGCTGAAAGCTGCGGAGGTAGAAATCAAGAAGGAGCATCAAGTGTTGATGGTCAACAAGACCACTAGTTTCAAGAAAAAAGGCAAAGGGAAGAAGAAGGGGAACTTCAAAAAGAGCGGCAAGCAAGTTGCTACTCAAGAGAAGAAACCCAAACCTGGACCTAAGCCTGAAACTGAGTGCTTCTATTGCAAGCAGACTGGTCACTGGAAGCGGAACTGCCCCAAGTATTTGGCGGATAAGAAGGATGGCAAGGTGAACAAAGGTATATGTGATATACATGTTATTGATGTGTACCTTACTAATGCTCGCAGTAGCACCTGGGTATTTGATACTGGTTCTGTTGCTAATATTTGCAACTCGAAACAAGGACTATGGATCAAGCGAAGATTGCTTAAGGACGAGGTGACGATGCGCGTGGGAAACGGTTCCAAAGTCGATGTGATCGCAGTCGGCACGCTACCTCTACGTCTACCTTCGGGATTAGTATTAGACCTAAATAATTGTTATTTGGTGCCAGCATTAAGCATGAACTTTATATCTGGATCTTGTTTGATGCGAGACGGTTATTCATTTAAATCAGAGAATAATGGTTGTTTTATTTATATGAGTAATATCTTTTATGGTCATGCACCCTTGAAGAGTGGTCTATTCTTGTTGAATCTCGATAGTAGTAACACACATATTCATAATGTTGAAGCCAAAAGATGCAGAGTTGATAATGAAAGTGCAACTTATTTGTGGCACTGCCATTTAGGTCATATCGGTGTAAAGCGCATGAAGAAACTCCATTCTGATGGACTTTTGGAACTACTTGATTATGAATCACTTGGTACTTGCGAACCGTGCCTCATGGGCAAGATGAACAAAATGCCGTTCTCCGGAACTATGGAGAGAGCAACAGATTTGTTGGAAATCATACATATAGATGTATGTGGTCCGATGAATATTGAGGCTCGTGGCGGATATCGTTATTTTCTCACCTTCACAGATGATTTAAGCAGATATGGGTATATCTACTTAATGAAACATAAGTCTGAAACATTTGAAAAGTTCAAAGAATTTCAGAGTGAAGTTGAAAATCATCGTAACAATAAAATAAAGTTTCTACGATCTGATCATGGAGGAGAATATTTGAGTTACGAGTTTGGTGTACATTTGAAAAAATTGTGGAATAGTTTCGCAACTCACGCCACCTGGAACACCTCAGCGTAATGGTGTGTCCGAACGTCGTAATCGTACTTTACTGGATATGGTGCGATCTATGATGTCTCTTACTGATTTACCGCTATCGTTTTATGGATACACTCTAGAGACGGCCGCATTCACGTTAAATAGGGCACCATCAAAATCCGTTGAGACGACGCCCTATGAACTGTGGTTTGGCAAGAAACCAAAGTTGTCGTGTCTAAAAGTTTGGGGCTGCGATGCTTATGTGAAAAAGCTTCAACCTGATAAGCTTGAACCCAAATCGGAGAAATGTGTCTTCATAGGATATCCAAAGGAAACTATTGGATACACCTTCTATCACAGGTCCGAAGGCAAGACTTTCGTTGCTAAATTCGGAAACTTTCTAGAGAAGGAGTTTCTCTCAAAAGAAGTGAGTGGGAGGAAAGTAGAACTTGACGAGGTAACTGTACCTGCTCCCTTATTGGAAAGTAGTACATCACAGAAAACTGTTTCTATGACACCTACACTAGTTAGTGAGGAAGCTAATGATAATGATCATGAAACTTCAGAACAAGATACTACTGAACCTCGTAGATCAACCAGAGCAAGATCCGCACCAGAGTGGTACGGTAATCCCGTTCTGGAAGTCATGCTACTAGATCATGATGAACCTACGAACTATGAAGAAGCGATGGTGAGCCCAGATTCCGCAAGGTGGCTTGAAGCCATGAAATCTGAGATGGGATCCATGTATGAGAACAAAGTGTGGACTTTGGTTGACTTGCCTGATGATCGACAAGCAATTGAGAATAAATGGATCTTCAGGAAGAAGACTGACGCTGACGGTAATGTTACTGTCTACAAAGCTCGACTTGTCGCAAAAGGTTTTCGGCAAGTTCAAGGGATTGACTACGATGAGACCTTCTCACCCGTAGCGATGCTTAAGTCCGTCCGAATCATGTTAGCAATTGCCGCATTTTATGATTATGAAATTTGGCAGATGGATGTCAAAACTGCATTCCTGAATGGATTTCTGGAAGAAGAGTTGTATATGATGCAACCATAAGGTTTTGTCGATCCAAAGGGAGCTAACAAAGTGTGCAAGCTCCAGTGATCCATTTATGGACTGGTGCAAGCCTCTCGGAGTTGGAATAAACGTTTTGATAGTGTGATTAAAGCATTTGGTTTTATACAGACTTTTGGAGAAGCCTGTATTTACAAGAAAGTGAGTGGGAGCTCTGTAGCATTTCTGATATTATATGTGGATGACATATTGTTAATTGGAAATGATATAGAATTTCTGGATAGCATAAAGGGATACTTGAATAAGAGTTTTTCAATGAAAGACCTCGGTGAAGCTGCTTACATATTAGGCATTAAAATCTGTAGATATAGATCAAGACGCTTAATTGGACTTTCACAAACAACATACCTTGACAAAATTTTGAAGAAGTTCAAAATGGATCAAGCAAAGAAAGGATTCTTGCCTGTGTTACAAGGTGTGAAATTGAGTAAGACTCAATGCCCGACCACTGCAGAAGATAGAGAGAATATGAAAGATGTTCCCTATGCATCAGCAATAGGATCTATCATGTATGCAATGCTGTGTACCAGACCTGATGTGTGCCTTGCTATAAGTCTAGCAGGGAGGTACCAAAGTAATCCAGGAGTGGATCACTGGACAGCGGTCAAGAACATCCTGAAATACCTGAAAAGGACTAAGGATATGCTTCTCGTATATGGAGGTGACAAAGAGCTCGTCGTAAAAGGTTACGTTGATGCAAGCTTTGACACTGATCCGGACGATTCTAAATCGCAAACCGGATACGTGTTTATATTAAACGGTGGAGCTGTCAGTTGGTGCAGTTCTAAACAAAGCATCGTAGCGGGATCTACATGTGAAGCGGAGTACATAGCTGCTTCGGAAGCAGCAAATGAAGGAGTCTGGATGAAGGAGTTCATATCCGATCTAGGTGTCATACCTAGTGCATCGGGTCCAATGAAAAACTTTTGTGATAATACTGGTGCAATTGCCTTGGCAAAGGAATCCAGATTTCACAAGAGGACCAAGCACATCAAGAGACGCTTCAATTCCATCCGGGATCTAGTCCAGGTGGGAGACATAGAGATTTGCAAGATACATACGGATCTGAATGTTGCAGACCCATTGACTAAGCCTCTTCCATGAGCAAAACATGATCAGCACCAAGGCTCCACGGGTGTTAGAATCATTACAGTGTAATCTAGATTATTGACTCTAGTGCAAGTGGGAGACTGAAGGAAATATGCCCTAGAGGCAATAATAAAGTTATTATTTATTTCCTTATATCATGATAAATATTTATTATTCATGCTAGAATTGTATTAACCGGAAACATAATACATGTGTGAATACATAGACAAACTTAGTGTCACTAGTATGCCTCTACTTGACTAGCTCGTTAATCAAAGATGGTTATGTTTCCTAACCATGAACAAAGTGTTGTTATTTGATTAACGAGGTCACATCATTAGTTGAATGATTTGATTGACATGACCCATTCCATTAGCTTAGCACCCGATCGTTTAGTATGTTGCTATTGCTTTCTTCATGACTTATACATGTTCCTATGACTATGAGATTATGTAACTCCCGTTTGCCAGAGGAACACTTTGGGTGCTACCAAACGTCACAACGTAACTGGGTGATTATAAAGGAGCATTACAGGTGTATCCAAAGGTAGATGTTGGGTTGGCGTATTTCGAGATTAGGATTTGTCACTCCGATTGTCGGAGAGGTATCTCTGGGCCCTCTCGGTAATGCACATCACTTAAGCCTTGCAAGCATTGCAACTAAATGAGTTAGTTGCGGGATGATGTATTACAGAACGAGTAAAGAGACTTGCCGGTAACGATATTGAACTAGGTATTGGAATAACGACGATTGAATCTCGGGCAAGTAACATACCAATGACAAAGGGAACAACGTATGTTGTTATGCGGTCTGGCCGATAAAGATCTTCGTAGAATATGTAGGAGCCAATATGGGCATCCAGGTCCCGCTATTGGTTATTGACCGGAGATGTGTCTCGGTCATTTCTACATTGTTCTCGAACCCGTAGGGTCCGCACGCTTAAGGTTACGATGACAGTTATATTATGAGTTTATGCATTTTGATGTACCGAAGGTTGTTCGGAGTCCCGTATGTGATCACGGACATGACGAGGAGCCTCAAAATGGTCGAGGCGTAATGATTGATATATTGGAAGCCTACATTTGGACATCGGAACTGTTCCGGGTGAAATCGGGATTTTACCGGAGTACCGGGAGGTTACCGGAACCCCCCGGGAGCCATATGGGCCTTAATGGGCTTTAGTGGAAAGGAGAAAGGGGCAGCCCAAGGTGGCCGTGCGCCTCCCCCTTCCCCTAGTCCTATTAGGACTAGGAGAGGTGGCCGGCCTCCCTCCCTCTCTTTCCCCCTCGGGGAATCCTAGTCCAACTAGGATTGGGGGGGGGAGTCCTACTCCCGGGAGGAGTAGGACTCCTCCTGCGCCCTCCTCCTGGCCGGCGGCCCCCTCCCCCTTGGCTCCTTTATATACTGAGGCAGAGGCACCCCAGAAAGACAGAAGTTGATCCACGTGATCTATTCCTTAGCCGTATGCGGTGCCCCCTGCCACCATATTCCTCGATAATACTGTAGCGGAGTTTAGGCGTAGCCCTGCTGCTGTAGTACATCAAGATCGTCACCACGCCGTCGTGCTGACGGAACTCTTCCCCGACACTTTGCTGGATCGGAGTCCGGGATCGTCATCGAGCTGAACGTGTGCTCGAACTCGGAGGTGACGTAGTTTCGGTGCTTGATCGGTTGGATCGTGAAGACGTACGACTACTTCCTATACGTTGTGTCAGCGCTTCCGCAGTCGGTCTGCGTTGGGTACGTAGACAACACTCTCCCCTCTCGTTGCTATGCATCACATGATCTTGCCTGTGCGTAGGAATTTTTTTGAAATTACTACGAAACCCAACAAGTAGGACTCCTCCTGCACCCTCCTCCTGGCCGGCGGCCCCCTCCCCCTTGGCTCCTTTATATACGGAGGCAGGGGGCACCTCTAGACACACAAGTTGATCATTGAGATCGTTCCTTAGCCGTGTGCGGTGCCCCCTGCCACCATATTCCACCTCGATTATATTGTAGCAGTGCTTAGGCGAAGCCCTGCGACGGTAGAACATCAAGATCGTCACCACGCCGTCGTGCTGACGGAACTCCTCCTCGATGCTTTGCTGGATCGGAGCCCGGGGATCGTCATCGAGCTGTACGTGTGCTAAGAACCCGGAGGTACCGGAGTAACGGTGCTTGGATCGGTCGGATCGGGAAGACGTACGACTACTTCCTCTACGTTGCGTCAACGCTTCCGCAGTCGGTCTGCGTGGGTACGTAGACAACACTCTCCCCTCTCGTTGCTATGCATCACCATGATCTTGAGTGTGCGTAGGAAATTTTTTGAAATTACTGCGCTCCCCAACAGTGGCATCCGAGCCTAGGTTTTATGGTTTGATGTTATTTGCACGAGTAGAACACAAGTGAGTTGTGGGCGATATAAGTCATACTGCCTACCAGCATGTCATACTTTGGTTCGGCGGTATTGTTGGACGAGACGACCCAGACCAACATTACGCGTACGCTTACGTGAGACCGGTTCCCCCGACGTGCTTTGCGCATAGGTGGCTTGCGGGCGACTGTCTCTCCAACTTTAGTTGAACCGAGTGTGGCTACGCCCGGTCCTTGCGAAGGTTAAAACGGAGTCAAATTGACAAACTATCGTTGTGGTTTTGATGCGTAGGTGAGATTGGTTCTTGCTTAAGCCCGTAGCAGCCACGTAAAACTTGCAACAACAAAGTAGAGCACGTCTAACTTGTTTTGGCAGGGCATGTTGTGATGTGATATGGCCAAGACATGATGCTAAATTTTATTGTATGAGATGATCAAGTTTTGTAACCGAGTTATCGGCAACTGGCAGGAGCCATATGGTTGTCGCTTTATTGTATGCAATGCAATCGCGATGTAATGCTTTACTTTATTACTAAACGGTAGTGATAGTCGTAGAAGCATAAGATTGGCGAGACGACAATGATGCTACGATGGAGATCAAGGTGTCGCGCCGGTGACGATGGTGATCATGACGGTGCTTCGGAGATGGAGATCACAGGCACAAGATGATGATGGCCATATCATATCACTTATATTGATTGCATGTGATGTTTATCTTTTTATGCATCTTATCTTGCTTTGATTGACGGTAGCATTATAAGATGATCTCTCACTAAATTATCAAGAAGTGTTCTCCCTGAGTATGCCCCGTTGCCAAAGTTCGTCGTGCCCAGACACCACGTGATGATCGGGTGTGATAAGCTCTACGTCCATCTACAACGGGTGCAAGCCAGTTTTTGCACACGCAGAATACTCAGGTTAAACTTGACGAGCCTAGCATATGCAGATATGGCCTCGGAACACGGAGACCGAAAGGTCGAGCGTGAATCATATAGTAGATATGATCAACATAACGATGTTCACCATTGAAAACTACTCCATCTCACGTGATGATCGGTTATGGTTTAGTTGATTTGGATCACGTGATCACTTAGGGGATTAGAGGGATGTCTATCTAAGTGGGAGTTCTTAAGTAATATGATTAATTGAACTTTAATTTATCATGAACTTAGTCCTGGTAGTATTAGCATATCTATGTTGTAGATCAATAGCTCGCGTTGTTGCTTTCATATGTCTATTTTGATATGTTCCTAGAGAAAAATTATGTTGAAAGATGTTAGTAGCAATGATGCGGATTGGATTCGTGATCTGAGGTTTATCCTCATTGCTGCACAGAAGAATTATGTCCTTGATGCACCGCTAGGTGACAGACCTATTGCAGGAGCAGATGCAGACGTTATGAACATTTGGCTAGCTCAATATGATGACTACTTGATAGTTTAGTGCACCATGCTTAACGGCTTAGAATCGGGACTTCAAAGACGTTTTGAACGTCATGGACCATATGAGATGTTCCAGGAGTTGAAGTTAATATTTCAAGCAAATACCCGAGTTGAGAGATATGAAGTCTCCAACAAGTTCTATAGCTAAAAGATGGAGGAGAATCGCTCAACTAGTGAGCATGTGCTCAGATTGTCTGGGTACTACGATCGCTTGAATCAAGTGGAAGTTAATCTTCCAGATAAGATAGTGATTGACAGAATTCTCTAGTCACCATCACCAAGTTAGTAGAACTTCGTGATGAACTATAATATGCAAGGGATAACGGAAACAATTCCCAAGCTCTTCGTGATGCTGAAATCGACGAAGGTAGAAATCAAGAAAAACATCAAGTGCTGATGGTTAACAAGACCACTAGTTTCAAGAAAAGGGCAAAGGAAAGAAGGGGAACTTCAAGAAGAACAGCAAGCAAGTTGCTGCTCAAGTGAAGAAGCCCAAGTCTGGTCCTAAGCCTGAGACTAAGTGCTTCTACTGCAAAGGGACTGGTCACTGGAAGCGGAACTATCCCAAGTGATTGGCAGATAAGAAGGATGGCAAAGTGAACATAAGTATATTTGATATACATGTTATTGATGTGTACTTTACTAGTATTTATAGCAACCCCTAAGTATTTGATACTAGTTCAGTTGCTAAGATTAGTAACTCGAAACGGGAGTTGCAGAATAAACAGAGACTAGTTAAGGGTGAAGTGACGATGTGTGTTGGAAGTGGTTCCAAGATTGATATGATCATCATCGCACACTCCCTATAATTTCGGGATTAGTGCTGAACCTAAATAAGTGTTATTTGGTGTTTGCGTTGAGCATGAATATGATTTGATCATGTTTATTGTAATACGGTTATTCATTTAAGTAAGAGAATAAATTGTTGTTCTGTTTACATGAATAAAACCTTATATGGTTTCACACCCAATGAAAATAGTTCGTTGGATCTCGATCGTAGTGATACACATAAACATAATATTGAAACCAAAAGATGCAAAGTTAATAATGATAGTGCAAACTTATTTGTGGCACTGCCGTTTAGGTCATATTGGTGTAAAGCGCATGAAGAAACTCCATGCTGATGGGTTTTTGGAATCACTTGATTATGAATCAGTTGATGCTTGCGAACAATGCCTCATGGGCAAGATGACTAAGACTCTGTTCTTCGGAACAATGGAGCGAGTAACATATTTCTTGGAAATCATACATACTGATGTATGTGGTCCGATGAATATTGAGGCTCGCGACAGGTATCATTATTTTCTGATCTTCACAGATGATTTGAGCAGATATGAGTATATCTACTTGATGAAACATAAGTTTGAAACATTTGAAAAGTTCAAAGAATTTCAGAGTGAAGTGAAAAATCATCGTAACAAGAAAATAAAGTTTCTATGATCTGATCGTAGAGAAGAGTATTTGAGTTACGAGTTTGGTCTTCAATTAAAACAAATGTGGAATAGTTTCACAAACTCATGCCACTTGGAACACCATAGTGTAATGGTGTGTCCGAACGTCATAACCGTACTTTATTAGATATAGTGCGATCTATGATGTCTCTTACCGATCTACCACTATCATTTTGGGGTTATGCATTAGAGACAGCTGCATTCACGTTAAATAGGGCACCATCTAAGTCCATTGAGACGACAACAATCTGAACTGTGGTTTGGCAAGAAACCAAAGTTGTCGTTTCTTAAAGCTTGGGGTTGTGATGCTTATATGAAAAAGTTTCATCCTAATAAGCTCAAACCCAAATCGGAGAAATATGTCTTCATAGGATACCCAAAGGAGACTGTTGGGTACACCTTCTATCACAAATCCGAAGGCAAGACTTTTGTTGCTAAATTCGGAGTTTTTCTAGAGAAGGAGTTTCTCTCGAAAGAAGTGAGTGGGAGGAAAGTAGAACTTGATGAGGTAACTGTACCTGCTCCCTTATTGGAAAGTAGTTCATCACAGAAATCTGTTCCTGTGACTACTACACCAATTAGTGAGGAAGCTAATGATGATGATCATGTAACTTCAGATCAAGTTACTACCAAATCTCGTAGGTAAACCAGAGTGAGATCCGCACCAGAGTGGTACGGTAATCCTGTTCTGGAAGTCATGTTACTAGACCATGATGAACTTGCAAACTATGAGGAAGCGATGATGAGCCCAGATTCCGCGAAATGGTTTGAGGCCATGAAATCTGAGATATGATCCATGTATGAGAACAAAGCATGGACTTTGGTTGACTTGCCCGATGATCGGCAAGCCATAGAAAATAAATGGATCTTCAAGAGGAAGACGGACGCTGATAGTAGTGTTACTATCTACAAAGCTAGAATTGTCGCAAAAGGTTTTCGACAAGTTCAAGGTGTTGACTACGATGAGATTTTCTCACTCGTATCTATGCTTAAGTCTATCCGAATCATGTTAGCAATTGCCGCATTTTATGAAATCTGGCAAATGGATAAACAAAACTGCATTCCTTAATGGATTTACTAAAGAAGAGTTGTATACGATGCAACTAGAAGGTTTTATCGATCCTAAAGGTGTTAACTAAATATGCAAGCTCCAGCGATCCATCTATGGACTGGTGCAAGAATCTTGGAGTTGGAATATACGCTTTGATAAGTTGATCAAGGCATATAGTTTTATACAGACTTGCGGTGAAGCCTGTGTTTACAAGAAAGTGAGTGGGAGCACTACAACATTTCTGATAAGTATATGTGAACAACATATTGTTGATCAGAAATAATGTATAATTTTCTAGAAAGCATAAAGGAATATTTGAAAGGAGTTTTTCAAAGAAAGACCTCGGTAAAACTACTTGCATATTGAGCATCAAGATCTATAGAGATAGATCAAGACGCTTGATCAGTTTTTCAATGAGTACATACCTTGATAAGATTTTGAAGTAGTTCAAAATGGAACAGTCAAAGAAAGAGTTCTTGCCTGTGTTGCAAGGTGTGAAGTTGAGTAAGACTCAATGCCCGACCACTGCAGAAGATAGAGAGAATATGAAAGATGTTCCCTATGCTTCAGCCATAGGCTCTATCATGTATGCAATGCTGTGTACCAGACCTGATGTGTGCCTTGCTATAAGTTTAGCAGGGAAGTACAATAGTGATCTAAGAGTAGATCACTGGACATCGGTCAAAATTATCCTTAGTGGAATAAGGAAATATTTCTCAATTATGGAGGTGACAAAAAGGTTCGTCGTAAAAAGTTACGTCGATGCAAGTTTTGACACAGATCTGGATGACTCTAAGTCTCGATCTAGATACATATTGAAAGTGGGAGCAATTAGATAGAGTAGCTCCGTGCAGAGCATTGTTGACATAAATATTTGCAAAATACTTACGGATCTGAATGTGACAGACCCGTTGACTAAGATTCTCTCACAAGAAAAACATGATCACACCTTAGTACTCCTTGGGTGTTAATCACATAACGATGTGAACTAGATTACTGAATCTAGTAAACCCTTTGGGTGTTGATCACATATCGATGTGAACTATGGGTGTTAATCACATGGTGATGTGAACTATTGCTGTTAAATCACATGGCGATGTGAACTAGATTATTGACTCTAGTGCAAGTGGGAGACTGAAGGAAATATGCCCTAGAGGAAATAATAAAGTTATTATTTATTTCCTTATTTCATGATAAATGTTTATTATTCATGATAGAATTGTATTAACCGGAAACATAATACATGTGTGAATACATAGACAAACAAAGTGTCACTAGTATGCCTCTACTTGACTAGCTCGTTAATCAAAGATGGTTATGTTTCCTAAACCATGAACAATGAGTTGTTATTTGATTAACGAGATCACATCATTAGTTGAATGATCTGATTGACATGACCCATTCCATTAGCTTAGCACCCGATCGTTTAGTATGTTGCTATTGCTTTCTTCATGACTTATACATGTTCCTATGACTATGAGATTATGCAACTCCCGTTTGCCGGAGGAACACTTTGGGTGCTACCAAACGTCACAACGTAACTGGGTGATTATAAAGGAGCATTATAGGTGTCTCCAAAGGTACATGTTGGGTTGGCATATTTCGAGATTAGGATTTGTCACTCCGATTGTCGGAGAGGTATCTCTGGGCCCTCTCGGTAATGCACATCACATAAGCCTTGCAAGCATTGCAACCAATGAGTTAGTTGTGAGATGATGTATTACGGAACGAGTAAAGAGACTTGCCGGTAACGAGATTGAACTAGGTATTGGATACCGATGATCGAATCTCGGGCAAGTAACATACCGATGACAAAGGGAACAACGTATGTTGTTATGCGGTCTGACCGATAAAGATCTTCGTAGAATATGTAGGAGCCAATATGGGCATCCAGGTCCCGCTATTGGTTATTGACCGGAGACGTGTCTTGGTCATGTCTACATTGTTCTCGAACCGTAGGGTCCGCACGCTTAACGTTATGATGACAGTTATTATGAGTTTATGCATTTTGATGTACCGAAGATTGTTCGGAGTCCCGGATGTGATCATGGACATGACGAGGAGTCTTGAAATGGTCAAGAAATAAAGATCGATATATTGGAGGCCTATGTTTGGATATCGGAAGTGTTCCGGGTGAAACCGGGATTTTACCGGAGTACCGGGAGGTTACCGGAACCCCCCGGGAGCCATATGGGCCTTAATGGGCTTTAGTGGAAAGGAGAAAGGGGCAGCCCAAGGTGGCCGCGCGCCTCCCCCCTCCCCTAGTCCTATTAGGACTAGGAGAGGTGGCCGGCCCCCCCCTCTCTCTTTCCCCCTCGGGGAATCCTAGTCCAACTAGGATTGGGGGGGAGTCCTACTCCCGGTAGGAGTAGGACTCCTCCTGCGCCCTCCTCCTGGCCGGCGGCCCCCTCCCCCTTGGCTCCTTTATATACGGAGGCAGGGGGCACCTCTAGACACACAAGTTGATCATTGAGATCATTCCTTAGCCGTGTGCGGTGCCCCCTGCCACCATATTCCACCTCGATTATATTGTAGCAGTGCTTAGGCGAAGCCCCTGCGACGGTAGAACATCAAGATCGTCACCACGCCGTCGTGCTGACGGAACTCCTCCCCGACGCTTTGCTGGATCGGAGCCCGGGGATCGTCATCGAGCTGTACGTGTGCTAAGAACCCAGAGGTACCGGAGTAACGGTGCTTGGATCGGTCGGATCGGGAAGACGTACGACTACTTCCTCTACGTTGCGTCAACGCTTCCACAGTCGGTCTGCGTGGGTACGTAGACAACACTCTCCCCTCTCGTTGCTATGCATCACCATGATCTTGAGTGTGCGTAGGAATTTTTTTGAAATTACTGCGTTCCCCAACAGTGATAGCCACTGCGGAAGGGGACGATGTCGAAGATTAACTCCTCGCTTCGGAAGTTGTCCGGAGATCGAAAGACCACTTACAGTGTGATTGAGCCCGTGCAACGGGCCTCTACACCTGGGATGACACCTTTAAAGGTGGTTTTGGTGGGTTTGATTCTCGAGGGGTCTATACCCATTTTGCGCATTGTATCCTGATAGAGCAGGTTCAGGCTACTGCCACCGTCCATAAGGACTTGAGTGAGGTGAAATTCGTCAATGATGGGGTCAAGGACCAATGCGGCAGAACCGCCATGACGGATACTGGTGGGGTGGTCCCTGCGATCGAAGGTGATCGGACAAGAAGACCATGGGTTGAACTTTGGGGCGACTGGCTCCATCGCATAGACGTCCCTCAGAGCACGCTTCCGTTCCCGCTTGGGAATATGGGTTGCGTATAACATGTTTACCGTTTTCACTTGGGGAGGAAATTTCTTCTGTCCTCCTGTGTTCGGCGGCCGGGGCTCCTCCTCGTCATCACTATGCAGCCCCTTTTCCTTGTTTTCGGCATTCAACTTGCCGACCTGTTTGAACACCCAGCATTCTCTGTTGATGTGGTTGGCTGGTTTATCGGGGTGACGTGGATTTGACACGAACGATCGAGTATGCGGTCCAAGCTGGACGGGCCCATATTGCTTATTTTGAATGCCTTTTTCCGCTGACAGGATTTAGAGCCACTGAATCTGGCATTAACTGTCATGTCTTCGGCGTTGTTGCCATTGTTGCAGTGCTTGTGTCTGTTGTGACGTGGCCTGCCGTTGCTATCTTTGGCATCTGAATTGCCAGGGTTTCTTGATGTGTTGTTGCTGCGAGCCAGCCAGCTATCCTCGCCCGCGCAAAAGCGGGTCATGAGTGTCGTGAGGGATGCCATGGATTTCGGCTTTTCTTGGCCGAGGTGTCGGGCGAGCCACTCATCGTGAATGTTATGCTTAAATACCGCTAAGGCCTCGGCATCCGGACAGTCGACAATTTGGTTCTTTTTATTTAGGAACCGAGTCCAGAATTTCCTAGCTGATTCCCCTGGTTGTTGGGTTATGTGACTCAAGTCATCGGCATCCGGTGGTCGCACATAAGTGCCCTGAAAGTTGTCAAGGAATGCGTCCTCCAAATTCTCCCAACTGCCAATGGAGTTTACCGGCAGGCTATTGATCCAATGCCGAGTAGGTCCTTTGAGTTTTAATAGGAGGTACTTGATGGCATGTAGATCGTCACCGCGGGCCATGTGGATGTGGAGGAGAAAATCTTTGATCCATACCGCAGGGTCTGTTGTACCATCATATGATTCAATGTTCATGGGTTTAAAACCTTCTGGAAATTCGTGATCCATTACTTCATCAGTGAAGCATAGGGGGTGTGCGGCGCCTCTGTGCCGGGCTATATCACGGCGCAGTTCATACGAGTCTTGTCTGCTGTATTCGGCCCGGCCGGATTTGCTTTTAGTATATCCAGTGTGACGGTCGTCGTCACGCGTTGGGGGGCGCCCCGTGATCCGTAGATCGATCTTGCACGTCCTGCTTTGTTTTCCAATATGTCTCGCAGGTCCTGCGTGTTACCCCGGGCCTTGGTATTTTTGTTTAACTGGCGACGGGGTGCGGGCTGGGCTTCGGCCTGACATGCCGCTTTGTCTCGGCCACGAGGTGGCCGGTCAGCCGCATCATACGCTAGAAGTGTAGGCTTTAATGCTTCTTCCTCGAGTTGGGGCAGTGACCTGCGCTATGGGTAACTTTTGGTTGGGTGCTCGAGTTCGTATTCCTCGGCCGTCAGGACCTCAGTCCATCTATGCGCTAGCAGATCTTGGTCAGCTTGAAGTTGCTGTTGCTTTTTCTTCAGTCTTTTTACTGTGGCTATAAGCCGGCGCTTGAAGCGCTCCTGTTCGGCGGGATCCTCAGGTACGATAAACTCTTTGTCGCCGAGGCTCACCTCACCTTCGGAGAGAGGCATGCAATTGTCATCCTCTGATTCTCCGTCTGCTGCCTGTTCCTTAGGGCTAGCTTTTCCATCCTCCCGCTCAAGGCCTGGCTGGAGGGGATTGGCTTCGTCTTCGGCGCTATCCGCAATGTTATTGTCTCTTGTGCTGGTATCGCCGTTTTTGCTATGGCAGGGCTTAGCGCGGCGCCATTGACGCCGGTGCTTAGATTGCTTCTCGAGGGGATTATCCTCTGTTGCCTTATTGCCATCGCTTTCTTTGGGGGTGTCCATCATGTATATATCATATGATGAAGTGGTAGTCCAGCACCCTGTGGGCGGTGGTTCCTGTTCTTCTCCTACATCGTCGTCCATACCATCGATGTCTTCGGAGCCAAAATCAAGCATGTCGGTTAAGTCGTCGACGGTGGCTATTAAGTGGGTGGTGGGTGGGGAACGAATTTCTTCGTCGTCCGCTTCCCACTCTAGCCGGACATAATTCGGCCAAGGGCCTTCTGACAAGGAGAGAGACCTTAATGAATTCAGCGCGTCGCCCAAGGGCGAGTGCTGAAAGATATCTGCGGAGGAAAACTCCATAATCGGCGCCCAATCAGATTCGATAGGCACAGACGCAGGCGGTTCGGGGCCCGTGGCCGGGGGCGGATCCAAGGGTCCGGCAATACAGGTCTCGTAGGAGGTGAAGTCAGTATTCAGCTCTGTCGCCGCTGAGTGTGCGGCCTTCGTGGCGGGATCCGTCCACCCGTCCTCGGACGGCACGATCTGCTCCGGATCAAGGGCTGGAGTTGCCACAGGTGTGATCTCCCAAACACCGTCCGGCGGCAGAGCTAAATCATGCTCGTCGTGACCGTGTGGCGCACCTGACACGGGCTCGAATCCGTCGAAGATCAAGTCTCCGCGGATGTCGGCAGTATAGTTTAAGTTTCCAAACCTGACCTGACGGCCAGGGGCGTAGCTCTCGATCTGCTCCAGATGGCCAAGCGAGTTGGCCCGCAGTGCGAAGCCGCTGAATACGAAGACCTGTCCGGGGAGAAAAACCTCACCCTGGATCGCATCGTTGCCGATGATCGAAGGAGCCATCAAGCCTTATGGTGACGACACAGTGGAACTCTCAATGAAAGCACCAATTTCGATATCAAAACCGGCGGATCTCAGGTAGGGGGTCCTGAACTATGCGTCTAAAGCGGATGGTAACAGGAGGCGGGGGACACAATGTTTACCCAGGTTCGGGCCCTCTGGATGGAGGTAATACCCTACTTCCTGCTTGATTGATCTTGATGATATGAGTATTACAAGAGTTGATCTACCACGAGATCATAGAGGCTAAACCCTAGAAGCTAGCCTATGATTATGATTGCTATTGCCTACGGACTAAACCCTCATGTTTATATAGACATCGGAGGGGGCTAGGGTTACACAGAGTCGGTTACAAGGGAGGAGATCTACATATCCAAATTGCCAAGCTTGGCTTCCATGCAAAGGAGAGTCCCATCCGGACATGGGACGAAGTCTTCAATCTTGTATCTTCATAGTCCAACAGTCCAGCCAAAGTATATAGTCCGGCAGTCCGAGGACCCCCTAATTCAGGACTCCCTCAGCCATGGCCTCCGCCATGCCAGCCTCGAAAGCCGCCTCATCCGCCTCCCTCCACCGCTCCTCCTCCTCGCTCTCCTTAATGGCCGCTTGGTAGGCGGCCTCGGCCTTCTGGTCCTCGTCGTGGACGACGAGCGCGGGCGACGGCAGGCTGTGATCGACGCCGCGGATGCCGCGTCGCCTTGCCTCCTCATGCTCGACGGCGAATCATCGAGCCCAGTTGGGTGAGTCGACGGCGTAGTGCGGTTCGGCGCACTGCTCCGGCGTCGGCAACGCCCGCCGGCGCAGCACCTCCTCCACATGGGCCCTCGCCATCCGCGGCGCGGCGGGCACTGGAATCCTCTCCGGATCCAAATGCCAGTCATGCGGCAGCGTCACGTCGGGGTACGGCAGAGGCACGCGGTGGTGCCAGTGCCACTCGGCCTGGTGCAACGACACATTGATGCACTGCCTCTGCTGGGGAGCGCGCGGCAGCGCTGGGAGGACGGGGATGGAGGGGGAATGGTGGGCGGGGGCCTTGCCCTTGCGGCTGTTGCCGATGCCGGAGAAGAAGCCCATACTGGCGGTGGCTAGGATTGTCGCTGGCGTGGGGGCAGGGGTGGCCAGATGGGGACGAGGGGCGAGTGGCAGTGGATGAGGACGGCCCCGCCGCACGCCCGGCTTAAAAAAGGACGACCGCCGTCGCTGACCCGTGCGCCCAAGGTGGGCAGTTGTCATAAATTATGTTGACCATCGTAGTTGGACGGCGCGGGGTGGGGACGTGGCGGGCGGCGAGGAGACGCGCGGCGCGTCCGCGCCGGCGCATTCCAGACGTAATTTTAGGCCGGAAATGGGTCGGCGCGGACGCTGGACGGACACGATTTGAGTTTGGGTCGGCGCGTTGGGCCGTCACTTTTGTCCATGTCGATCCAAACAGATGTGGACGGACGAAATGGATCATCCCATTGGAGTTGCTCTAAGGTCTCTAGGAAGAATGCTAGGAGATGGAGTAGAAGGCTCTGGCGATACCAAGCTTGAGTATAGCTCGCGGGAGGTATAGCCGGTAGACGTAACGCCTGCTGCATGATGAGGAAGTTTTCGTGCGCAGAACGTCGGGCGACAAACGCGTTCTCGTTTATGAAAACAAGTTTGCCAAGGTCCGGCCACAAAGGGCACCCGCCGGTTAATTAAAAACAATAGTTGCTTGGTTAATTTACATAAAGTCGTAACAACACGCCCCACTCATAGGACACCCGCCGGCCTGGCTACCAACACATTACATTGCCAAGAGGATGATCATCGTCGAGGCAGTCCGCAAGAGTCATCGTTATCATTTTTTTCCGAGCAAGCGACTCCAACTTCACTTCATCATATCATCCACGGGGTCACCACCGAAACAGACGCCTAAAGCACATGCCAACCTATGCCAAACAACGAATCACAAGCACCAGTAGCAGGCAGCTTTGATTTCCAAGGCGAACGACGAAGGGGAAATATGCCAGGGTTGGCCGCATAGGATCCTCGAAGGGGAAACATCCTCGAAGCCAGAAGCCGGAAGCCCATCACCTGTCTTATATTTTCAGATATGCTTGTTTTCCTTAACATGTTGTACGTAAATGATTGTGGCCTTGATAAATCTCTATTATAACACGACAAATATAGCACAAGACATACTAAAAGACCATCGTCGACGTCTCGACGACATAACATATGCTTGGGTTGGGAGTGAGCCCTGCTGCTATCCACATCCTGGACAGTTCGGAGAGGGCAAACGTGAGCAGCCGGCTGGGTCCTCTGCGATGATGTTCAAAGTACATATCAGGCCATTTGGAAACAGAGTACACTCGGCACGTATTCTAGACTGAAATGTGAACACATGCATGTGGGAACTTGAAGAAAAGCGAAACATGTACTTACGACGAGCATCGCAGTTTGCAGGTGGACGTGGAACAAACCTTCCACCACGGCCTGCATGGCCACCGACGATTAGCAGCAATAACGTGAGGATGGCAAGAAGCCGAGCAAGGAGGCGGCGGCGGTTGGGTGGCATCATCTTCCCGGATTCGCAAGGCGCTCCGTGCGCGGCAGTCTGGCAAACCTATATATACACAGAAAGGGAACGATTGCCATTCCGCCACGCCTCAGCACCTATATATACAGATCCAAAATTATGCATTTCTTCCTTGAAGAGAAAGATCTAAATAAACATTGTTAACTCGGACTGTCAAAAGAAAAGAAAAGAGAAGGCCTGTATTGACTGGAACCTGCCGAAGACGAGACTTTCTTAGTTCTTCTCGCACATGGTGCGGAAAAGTCTGCATGACTTGTGGCTAAGCTAAGACTTAACTTACGTTGATTATTGTCCAGTACTCTAGTCAACATCGTTCGTGGATGATGGGCGAGCGCGTTTCGCCAAATGTCTCTAAGCTCTGTCATCTATTCGTTCCAAGTCTCAGAAGCATGCCATGGTACCTGTTGTTATCTTGACATTGATGGAAGTGGGTGGGAAGGATGCATGCACAAGGAGTTGTCATCTTGACATTGATGAAAGTGGGTGGGAACTGGGAAGGATGTGTTAGAATAAATCCGAGGCATACCATTGATCATCCGAGAACCAAGCAATCACACGAGCACAATACCGAGATTTGTTAACGAGGTTCAGCAATATGGCTACATCCCCGAGGCTTCAATGGCGGAGGTAGAGGGTGGCCAGGATGGGCCATGGCCCACCCTGAGATTTGAAAATAGGCTTTATACCATAGGAGAAAGGCTATTAAAAAAAACAATGTATATGTACAGTAGCATTGCTGGCCCATCCTGGTTCAGCTGCCTAGCTCCGCCACTGCGGGGCTTGACTATGGACGCTCCTTCCCATGACACCGCTACAATACCGCACCCGGTCGTCCTAGACACCGGCACATGCCGCCGGCTTCCCCTGCGTTCCGGTACTATTATGTTGGCATAGGTTACATCGTGTGTCTACCCCCGCTATATATGAGAGGCTTAGGATACAAGTGTCCTACTAGGACACGACTCCACATCCTATATAAACACAATACAACTACAAGTCCAACTGTAACCTACTTTGTACACAATATTCGAGACAACTCTAACAAACTCCACCTTGGCGAATATTCTTCACCACCTTGAGTTCGTCAATGCATCAAACTTCCATGTACATTGAACTTGAGTTTATCCCATGAGTACCGCTGCTACTCCAAAGACTCCATGTGACTCCACCTGCAACTTGTAGTCCCTTCTTTTCTTGACCATGGTCAACGCTCGAGCAAAATTAAGTTCCTTATTACTCTAGTTTGTGCTCCCAACTTCCAGAGTATCCGTCCAACGCCATCACACACTGATCACTGACCTACGTGAAAATGAACAACTCACATATTGGGTGTCACACATAAGAGTTATCTGAACTCAACATCACCGCTCCTTTCTTGACCGCCTGTCTGAAACTTGAAGAAATTTCACCGCTGCTTGTAGTCATCCCGAGTCAAATTCGCAGTTGTCTCGCCACATGTATGACCACCAGAGCCTTGGTCCGTCTCCATGTCCCGTGCATACCGCACGCCTCGCCGCTATTACAGCGTCGAGCCTCCGCTGTCCCGGTCGAGTCTCAAGGGTCCTGAAACCACACCACTCAACCCCCACTGCAGAGTACCATCGATCATCACCGACCGATGACGAGTTTCATGCTTCCATCAGACCACTGGGCTCCAGTCCGAACTACGTGTCACTCGCTTTTTCCCTCTTTGCTGAATAGGCTCCGATTCCCTGGATCCTTACACCGTAGCCCCTCAATCCAGCACCGAGTGAAGTCTTCCAGACTCCAGCTCCACCTTCAACATGACTTCATGGTAGATGATCAGTCCACCCACGCGCCCCGTCAACTTTAAGCTCCGTGTATACACCACCTTGAATCAACCCTGCGCCATAGTCTTGTTGAAGCCGCACAAGCCCTCGGGCCTGTGTCATGTGTTTCCACGCCCAGAAGTCGGTCACCATCAGCATCACACTCCTATGTCGTCGTTGCTGATTCCACCACCGTCTTTTGTACCAACCGACTCACGTCGATCCGTCAGACTGTCCAAGTCTGACCCAGCCGAACTTATCCGACTGCATGACACACTCAAGACTCCCAAATCGTCTTCCGCAAATCTTCATCCATCACCTGATAATTCCATCTTAGCTGGCATGACTTCCTGCAATGTCTTCAAGCATCTCTATTGCGCCAACAAATCTTTCACCTTTGTCTGCCATAACCCAAGGTTTTCAGTCCACTCAACTTCTCCACCTCAAACCTGGTACCCGTTGGCGCCATAGTCCTTTGTATGGCTGACCCTGCGAAAAATTATCCGAGCTTTACACACGTTGCCCCAAGTACACGAACAGAACCTCTGGTCTTCCGCGTACTACTAGCAATTCCAACCCAAAAAAAAATCTTCTGGTTCTCACGTGTAGCAACTCCTGTCTTGGCTCAACTCTTGATTGCTAGGCTAATTGCTTTGCCCTGCCTTGCTAATTCCGATAGATGGATTTTCAGTTCCATGAATTTGATTTGCTCCTGCCTCTGTGTCACGTGAGGACCCGGTCCTCTTTTTGTCCAAACAAATCTCACATGCCTTCCAATCAGCCAAAACACTAGTTTGGATCCAACGTGCCTCCACACATGTTCGTGAATGGACCCACGGCTCAGCTCATGGCCTCCTGCGATTTGGGCTTTGCTAGGCCGCTTGCCAGCACCTCGCCCAACGCCTTCGGCCACGACCGTACGCACCTGGATTTCACCGCTGCCGTACACGCCCCGATCCGAGCTGCACGTTTCCCTGCTGTACTCGCTCGCCCGATCGATCAACCGATCGATCGCCACACGTCTTCTCTGTTGGCACTCGCGCACGCGCCTACTGGTTCCGATCTCAACCACGGACTCGGCGAGATTGCTCTCGATTGATCCGACAGATAGGTTCCTCTTCCACGCGTTGCACCGCCGCCTCTGATTACTTTTTCTCAATCTCGTCGAGAACCACGCCATAACCGGTTGCATCTCAGACTTGAAACTTCCTCTAGATTAGCAATTCACGGCTTCCGAACAATCTAGCTCTGATACCACTTGTTAGAATAAATTCGAGGCATATCGTTGATCATCCAAGAACCAAGCAATCACACGAGCACGACACCGAGATTTGTTAACGAGGTTCACCAATATGGCTACATCCCCGGGGCTTGACTATGAGCGCCCCTCCCCATGACACCGCTACAATACCGCACCTGGTCGCCCTTAACAACGGCACATGCCGCCGGCTTCCCCTGCGTTCCGGTGCTATTATGTTGGCATAGGTTACATCGTGTGTCTATCCCCGCTATATATGAGAGGCCTAGGATACAAGTGTCCTATTAGGACACGACTCCACATCCTATGTAAACACAATACAACTACAAGTCCAATTGTAACCTACCTTGTACACAATATTCGACACAACTCTAACAGGATGCATGCACAAGGAGACTGACCTAGTTCAAGGCTCGGTATTCCTTTCAACAGGTCACTATTTTTTGTCACCCTGCGTGAGGAATAATTATTTTTCACTCCCTTTCTATTTTGACGTCAATGCATCGTATTTTTAGGTTCCGTAAATTTTGTATTATTTCATACATAAAAAGAAAACGTAAAAAATATATACTCGCCGTAAAAATATATTTTATATTATGTAAAATTACGAACGTAAAAAACATAATGTAAAACATACATAAAATGCGATATTTCTGGTCTTATAACATATTTTTTTATTTTCTTATACCAAATTTTACGTATTGAGTCAATATAAATGTAACTATTTGTATTCCAAAGTAATTTATTTATGAAGCGATCGTAAGGTTACCTCGGATGAAGAATAACTTATTCTAGCCTAATGCATTTTTCGAGACCGATTTTGACCACATGTTAAAGCAATAACATATGACATGCAAGTTACACAAAGCATACTATAAAATTCAAAGCTTTCACTGATATAATTTTCACACTATACATCTCATCTAATATCACTACTAGATTCTGCAAATAGCCCTAAGGCTAGATACCCTAAGTTTATGGGCAAACACGCTAGGGAAAGGGGTTTCCCTAGTGTATCCCTAGGGAAATCGCCCTAGGGCACTATTGGTGGGGAAATCTCGGTTTTCCTAAGGTGAGGAAAGAATACCCTAGGTATAGTTCCTTTTCTCTTGGGTTTTGTACAATCAACTTATATTTTTCTTTTTGCACAAGTTTGTGTTATTTTCACATGTATTTTTCCTTGTAGTTTTAAATTTCCTTGATATTCTCTATCTGTCGTAAGTATATTTAGAATATAACTCTTAGATATAAAATACATATTTAAGGGTGTGCAAACCTCCCTAGGGTTAAAATTACAAACCCTAAGGATACTCTATGGCGTTAGTTGCAACATCAAAGCCCCGTTTGCATCATATGTTCTGTCCCTAGAGTTTTGTTTCTTCACCCTAGGTATAGACCTTTCCCCAGGGTTAATAAGATAACCCCTAGGGAAACATGCCAGCATGGCTTCAGCATGGTCCCACACATAGAGTACCCCTTAGGTGTGCCTTCAGACCCTAAGGAAACAATATGGTCCCTTGGGTTTTCAATGTGTACCCTAGGGAATCTTTATGTCCCTAGGGTGTCCGATTTAGCTCTAGGAAAGCATTCTAGCCCTAGGGATATTTTCAGATTCTAGTGGTGTATTAAGTTATACATCTACGGGCTCCCTAGAGGGGGAAAATGTGAGCACATTTTGAAGGCCGGCTCTGAGCCAATGGGCAAGCTTCTGACGGTCGACTTGGACTCCTTGGAGGGGGATGGTCCGGCTCGCATCGATGTCCTGTGCCAGACTCCTGACGACATTGACAACCTATGTCTTCATGCTTTCACCTTCAAATTATTGATCTTGGGAGCAACTCCCTTGATGATGTGATTAACCCAAGCCTGAGTCAATGTTCAATAATATTGGCTTTCCCGTGGACTCAATGTGATATTGGATCACTTAACCAAAATGAAGAGTCTTGGAGATTTTGCCAATATGTTTCCATAGCATTTTGAAGGGTCCACATCCACATGTCCTTGTCATGCTAATATTGAACTTTCCTGAAATCTATCTTTGAGTAGGCATTAGTTCAATGACATATATGTTGTTATTAATTACCAAAAAATACCCGGGGATTAGTTGCACTTTCAGTGGCACTGGCTCCCCACTAGTGGGGTTGCTGGGCACTCGGGCGGCATCCTTCTAGGGGTGAAGGATGAATCACTCGAGGTAGGTTCCATGGAGTGCGGTGAATTCTTTGTGAGCATGGAGCTCCTCCAATGTAACAATAACTTAAAGTGGGAAGCTATTATTGTTTATGGACCTGCTACTCATAGTCAAGCAAGTGCCTTCCTATCGAAGTTGGCCGCAAAGGTGGAGCGGGCCACGCTTCCGGTAGTGGTAGGAGGGGTCTTCAATCTCCCTAAGGAGGCCTTAGATAAAAAAACAACTCCAGGATGAATATCCCGCTTATGTCTTGTTTCAACGACTGCATCAAGTCGATGGGCCTATGGGAATTGGATCAGATCGGGGCTAGATTCACCTGCGCCAATAAACGGGACAACCCGCTTATGAGCGTGTTGGACCGGGTTTTGGTCTCCGCGGATTGGGAGCAGAGATTCCCTCTGGCTACATTGCGGGAAATGACAAGGGTAGGATCAAACCATGTACCGCTCCTATTGGCCTTCAGTGATGACGTCCCTCGGCCCCTGCCCCGGTTCCACTTCGAGGTGTTCTAGCTGCGGCAGCCAGGTTTTGCCGACGCTGTTAGTACGAAGTGGTTTGAGGTGATGGACATCCTGCATAGACCCATATCCGTGCTGGACACTTAGCACCACCGTTCCAAGTTGTCTAGACAGTTCATGCGGGGATGGGGTAACAACCTAGGCCGGGACCTTAGGAACCGTAAGGCGAAGGTGCTTACCGTGATTCAGGCCATTGACGCCAGAGCGGACTCGGTGGGGCTGGACCCAGAAGAGTGGATGGAACGGTACACACTAGAAGACGATCTCATGTCGCTATTTCAGAACAAGGAAATTTATTGGCGACTTCATGGCCGCCTCAACTGGACCCTCCGTGGTGACTCAAATACGCATATTTCTAGGCCATCGCCAACGGACACCGCAGGCGGTCCCTGATCGCGATCCTTTGGGATGGTCCAAGGATGCTCCAGGATAAGGCCGAGATCCGTGCCCATGTAGATGGATTCTACAATAATTTGTTTAGCGCCTAGACACGCCCAGGGATTAGTCTCTGGGATGATGTGTGACCGCCGGAGTTGCGAGTCTCGGAGGAGGAGAACGCCAGGCTCCTAGAGCCATTCTCTCATGCCGAGGTGGAGGCGGCAATTAACTCCATCAGGCCTGACTCGGCGCCCGGTATAGACGGGCTTCCGGTTAGGTTCTTCGTAAAATTTGGAAAGTCATTAGAGGAGTGGTAATGGCTATTTTTTGGGACTTCTATAGGGGAGTTCTAGATATCTCCCGACTAACCTATGGGGTGGTCTCGTTGATCCCCAAGGTGGTGGTGGCAACAGACATCCGCCAGTTCCGACCGATCACGGTTATAACTGTGATCTTCTGCATCCTTGCCAAGGCGTACGCCATTAAAGTGACCCTGATTATGGCCAACATTACCCACCCGAATCAGACGGCCTTCATCCCGGGATGGCTGATCCATGATGGGGTGATGGCCCTACACGAGATAGTTCATGAGATTAAGACTAGTCGCTAGAAGGAAGTTCTCTTCAAGCTTGATTTACACGAAGTTTGTGACACGCTTAGTTGGGACTTCCTTCGATATTCCCTCCAGCGAAATGGGTTTGATGATCATTGGATCACCAGGATCATGCAATTAGTCATGAGTGGGCATACAACCATAAATATCAATGGGGAGATAGGTTCCTTTTTTAAGCCCTCTAGAGGAGTGAGGCAGGGTGACCCAAGCTCCCCCCTTCTTGTTTAACCTCGCGGTCAATGGCTTGGCAACTGTTATGGATGCTGCTAAAAGGGAGGGTCATTTGAGAGGGGTCATGCCTAACTTGATTGTAGGAGGTGGCGTCACGCACTTGCAGTATGCGTACGGCACCATCCTTATTGTGGAAGGAACTTTTATGGATATTATAAACCTGAAGTTCCTTCTTATGTGCTTCCGGGAGATGTCAGGCTTGACAATTAATTTCACCAAGAATGAGGTTATTGTGTTGGGATACTCGAAGCAGGAACAGTCTGACATCACCAACCACCTCAACTATTGTCTCAGGAGCTTCCCCTTATCCTACATTGAGGCATGGTTCGCAAACATCAACTGATTCATAATCAAGTGATTCCAAAAGTTCATCAGCATGGAGTTTCTTCATGCGTTTTACAGCAATATGACCCAAAAGGCAGTGCCACAAATAAGTTTCACTATCATTATTAAACTTATATCTTTTGGCTTCAATACTATGAATATGTGTATCACTACTCTCGAGATTCAACAAAAATAGACCACACATCAAGGGTGCATGACCATAAAAGATATTACTCATATAAATAGAACAACCATTATTCTCCGATTTAAATGAATAACCGTCTCACATCAAACAAGATCCAGATATAATTTTCATGCTTAATGCTGGCACCAAATAACAATTATTTAGGTCTGAAACTAATCCCGTAGGTAGATGTAGAGGTAGTGTGCCGATGGCGATCACATCGATTTTGGAACCATTTCCTACGCGCATTGTTGGTGTCAAAACCGGCGGATCTCAGGTAGGGGGTCCCGAACTGTGCGTCTAGGCGGATGGTAACAGGAGGCAGGGGACACGATGTTTTACCCAGGTTCGGGCCCTCTTGATGGAGGTAAAACCCTACGTCCTGCTTGATTAATATTGATAATATGGGTAGTGTCGGTGTCAAAACCGGCAGATCTCAGGTAGGGGGTACCGAACTGTGCGTCTAGGCCGGATGGTAACAGGAGGCAAGGGACACGAAGTTTTACCCAGGTTCGGTCCCTCTCGATGGAGGTAAAACCCTATGTCCTGCTTGATTAATATTGATGATATGGGTAGTACAAGAGTAGATCTACCCCGAGATCGGAGAGGCTAAACCCTAGAAGCTAGCCTATGGTATGATTGTTGTTATGTATGTTGTCCTACAGACTAAAACCCTCCGGTTTATATAGACACCGAAGAGGGTTAGGGTTACACAAAGTCGGTTACAATGGTAGGAGATCTGCATATCCGTATTGCCAAGCTTGCCTTCCACGCCAAGGAAAGTCCCTTCCGGACATGGGACGAAGTCTTCAATCTTGTATCTTCATAGTCCAGGAGTCCGGCTGAAGGTATAGTCCGGCTATCCGAACACTCCCTAATCCAGGACTCCCTCAATAGCCCCTGAACCAGGCTTCAATGACGACGAGTCCGGCGCGCAGATTGCCTTCGGCATTGCAAGGCGGGTTCCTCCTCCAAGTACTTCATAGAAGATTTTGAACACAAAGATAGTGTCCGGCTCTGCAAAATAAGTTTCCACATATTGCCATAGAGAGAATAATATTTACACAAATCTAATCTGCTGACGTATTCCGTAGTGTGACACACCACGGCCAAGCCTTTATCCGAGTCGTTTTATTATCCCACCTCAGCGCGTCATGCGAGGCGGTTTCCTTGGCACATCTTGTTAAAGCAGAGATCGTGTCCCCTTATTCCGGGATTCTCATCAATATGGGCGTGGGTAACCCAACCGCCTCTAGGACTCCTAGATTATAGGCAAGTCCAAACGGACACGGAGAGGACGCTTCATATTCACCCTCTTTATAAAGGGACAAGGCTTTTATTTTTCCCTCCCATGCTCAATCGAATCCTTCCCCCACCTCAAGCTCAAACGCCCAAAGTTCAGGTCAGGTGTTTCGAACCTTCAGTCATGTCCGGATCTAGCCTTCAAGGCCGATGGGTGCCTTCCTCTGTCACGGAAGAAGACATCAAAAAATTGAGGGAGGCCAGATATCTGATCGTCGAGATTCCGCATCGGCTGCCTGCCCGAGGGCAGGCCGTCCCCTCCCCCGAACCCAACGAGATCGTCGTGTTCGTCTCTCACTTCCTCCGAGGTCTAGGCCTTGCTCTGGATCCTTTCGTCAGGGGTTTGATGTTTTATTACGGGCTAGACTTCCATGATCTAGCTCTGGACTCCTTTCTTCATATCACGACATTTATTGTCGTGTGCGGGGCCTTCCTCCGGGTTACCCCTCACTTTGGCCTATGGCTCAAGACCTTTGAAGTAAAGCCGAAGATGATCGAGGGGCAACATGTAGCATGTGGAGGTGCCTCAATACGCAAGATGACGTGAGCTCCGTGGCCCAAAGGTTCCATCCCAGAGGTGTCTGAATTGTGGCAACAGGAGTGGTTCTACATCACGGCTCCTAGAAGTGCCAAGTGGGCGGCCGCCCCTGTTTTCCGCTCGGGCCCTCCACCACAACTGATGTCATGGATTAGCAGGGGATTGAGCCAGGGTCCAGCCAAGGACGTGCCTATACTGCAAAGCCGCATTCGAGATCTCTTCAATGGAGATTTCAGTTTGGTTGCGGTAATACAAGTTATGCTGGTTCATCAAGTCCAGCCTTGCAAACGCCGGCCCCTTCGCTTGTGGGAGTTCAATCCCAAGGGACCACGTGTCATTCAAAATTTCCTCGGCCTGACGCACGAGGAGATGTACAAGTCATTCTTTGGACCTCACGGGGAGTGTCCGAAAATCACCGAGGACGTGGGCCTGAGCAGTAACCGCGTTGCCAAACAGGTAAGGAATCTTCCGGCCGAACATACTATCTCTCATTTGTTATGAAATTATCTCTAAGAGTTTGCTTTTTGATCAGGACTGGCTAACAAAGGTGAAGTTGATTCGGTGTTTGTCCCCCCTCCCTGAGGGTTTGGAAAATCCGGTACTGGAAAAGATGCTCCAGGTCACATCCTGCCCTGAGCCCTTGAAGGAAGATACCGGGGAGGATAATATGGGCGGACGCGGGACCCCAACGCTGCCCATTCCAACCGAGGGAGCGAGCGTCTTCATGAAGGAAGACGACCGGAGGAGGAAAAGGACCGCGCCCGGGGATTCTGAAGTCGAAGCTTCCAAACGGGAGAAGAAGTCTCCCACAGAGGGTCCTACCTTGGGGGGTGCTTTTGCCGCACAAAGTCCGCGAGGGGATCAATTCTCCAGCGAGTCGTAAGTGACCCGAAATACTGTAATAGCACAGGTATGCCATCTTTTCTTCTGAGGGAATAACCACCGCATATATCTTTTGCAGTTTGGGCCTTAACCCCCTCTCAAATGAGCTCGTCTTTGGGGGATCTTCTTCCAGAGATGATGGAGAGCGAAACGCCTCCTCCGGACTCCTCCGCTCCAGAAGCGGAGGAGTCCGAAGTGTCGTCGCGGAGGGCCTCTCCGAGTCCGGCGAGGCCAAAAGGTAATCCCATTGATCCCCGGAGCTCCCAGTGTCTGGATCCCGAATAGAGCAGACAAAAGAGTCCGGCACCGTCTAGTGTGCGATCGGATGTTCTGAGGGAGTTGGTGGGGCGAGCGGCCATCTCAGATGAACATCGTATGCTGATGGATACGGTGGTGGAGAGAATCACGTCCTCCAAAAGCAGATTGCATGAAACTTTTATGAGTCTACTGACAGGCTTTGAGGTACGTAAAATAATGTATGATAGTCCTGCACATGCTAGGTGTGCCCTATGTAGATAGTAGCCCCTGAGACTCTGGTTGTCGTCGGAAACGATCACGAATAGAGGATTGTATTCCTAGGTAATAACCATACTGCCTTTATGTGCAGGTGATGGAAGCTCCGGTGGCTAGCCAGACTGGCGAGTTTGCCCATTTAAAATGGCAGTTGGATGCGGCAGACGCCAACATCGAGCTTGTTAAAAAAAGGCTTGACGAGGCACAGGGTAAGTGTCATTATCTGGTAAATGCCACATAGTAAGAGCAGCATGATGCCAATATCTTTAATATGTTGTGATTGCAGATGGAGCTACCACTGTTGAAGCCTTGCAGGCGGAACTTGCCTGAGCCAAGGAACAAGCGAGGGTTGGTAATGCGGCTGCTTTGAAGGCGGCCGAAGAGTTGAAAGCCGAGAAGGCCGCGCATGGCGAGAGCCGAGATAAGATGGCCAAGATGGCCATAGAATTAAAAGCCGCCGCCGATTGTTGCCGGGTTCTTGAAAAGGAAAACCTAGCGAAGGCATCGGACCTTGAGAAGGTTGCTGTGATGAGAAAAGACATCCGTTCTGCTATGAGGGCGAAGAAGGAGGAGCTGCGGGAAGCCGGGGATATTGTAGCTGGGAAATCCTCTATGTTGCGGAGGAAGACCGGAGATCCACGGTATGCCTCTCTGGATCAGTTGTGGAGTTCGGAGGATGTGTGTATGGATTTGGCGGCGAGTGTTGCCGATGCGGCCAAGTACTTCCAGGGTCAGACGGACCGTGAAGTGGACCAGCTGTTTTGGGCACAATTCCATTCTCCCGAGCGTCCGCTTTCATTGACTGATCAATTAGCCGAATGGTCCGAACTGAGTAGGTTGTCCGAACTCGCCATGAGGTCTGTTGTGGATCAGCTATGGCCGGAAAGGCCAAAACCGAACAGCTATTTTGGCTTGGTGCAGCAGTCTCTTGACATGGTGCCGCGCATAAATGCGATGAAAAGGTCAGCGTGCATAAAGGGCGCATGGATGGCCTTTGCCCGTGTTAAAGCATACTGGGCAGAGATGGATGCTACCACTGTTGCAGCGCGGGATTCGGCCATAGGCCGAATGGCTGCTGAGCACTACTTTGAAGAAGTTCTTGAGGGTGCTCGTTTGATAGAGACCCAGTGCTCAAAAAATATTACGTTTGAATGATATGTAATCTCATTGTAAGCGAAATGCTTTTATACATTGTTATAAGGCTATTTTTATACTTTTGCCTAAAAGTAATATGATGCCTCCTGGGCGGCCGTTTATGTATACATGTGTATAACCTGAAAGATTGCAGCCGTCGGCTTCAACCCTCACACACATAATGGGGAGGTGCTCGCAAAAACACGCGTGCACACTTAACCCAACGTCTTGGTCCTATTAACGAGGTGATAGTGGAGCGAGCGAGGCAACCGGACTATAATGTTTTAGCACTTTCACTTAGCCATAGGAGTTTGACAGTGGGGCTACTAAATAGCCCCTGGTGGCTCCGCACTCTCCCGATCCCGGGGTGCGTACATGCCTGGCCGGAAAACGCTCCTTCGTTAAGGCGGAGGAATCCTAACATTCCAACAGGTCATCGAGTGGTTGACCAGTCTCACGCTATATCATAACAGTTAGTTTTCGTCTTTCTCTATTGAGGTGCTCGTCCGGATGAACCAGGGCACAATCACAGTAGTTCTCCTGGTGCTACCTTAGCCGGTAAAGCGGAACGTAAGGCACCAAAACACAGGAGCCGGGCAAACCCAACATTTGACCAAAGATAATGATTCGGAGCTGATGCATATAAGGCCAAACTCGCGACGCCGAACACTCCCTAAGGTATTCGGTTTTAGTGGTATAAACCGGGCCTAAGTAATGGCCTTTGTAAGAAGCCCCTTGTGTCCAGGTACGTGTATTGTTCTGGCGTGGCCACATGCCAAGACGTCAGCATCCTTCTCAACGGTGGATATGTATCAACAAGAGACAGTAAAAAAGGTTTACGCAGGGTCTTAATCTAAAAAGAATCCTTGAAGCAGGTCCCTGCTGCACGTCTGCGCCTGTGTCTCCGTTGTGCCATATCCTGGACGGGTGTAGCACGATGATCGTCTGTAAAAGAGAGGAATTTAGGTGAAAAAGTTGTCGTGCAAAAATATAGTTTTTTTAAAGAAACCATGTATAATTCGAGATGAGAAGAAATTGCCACTTGTCTGCGCGCGTTGAGTCCCTTATATTGACAAATAGGGGTGTGACCATTTATTCAGTATAAGTAGCGGCGCCGGACTCGATTAGTTGTGTCTGAGGTCTTGACAACCTATTGGATGCTTTTGCTGGTCCGGGCGCCTTTAGTGTGCGGCTGCCAAGGCAGCCTCACTCTCTTCGGCGCACAGAGATCGCTTGATATTTCCGTGTACTGAAATGATGCCATGTGGACCGGGCATCTTGAGTGTGAGGGAGGCGTAGTGTGGTATTGCATTAAAGCGAGCGAAAGCTTCGCATCCGAGCAGTGCTTGATAGCCACTTTGAAACGGAGCGATGTGGAAAGTTAAATGCTCGCGACGGAAGTTATCGGGGGAGCCGAATATAACTTGTAGTAGGAGGGAGCCCATACAATGAGCCCCTGGGCCTGGTGTTACTCCTTTAAAGGTAGTATTGCTATGGCGAATTTGTGTTGGGTCTAACCACATCCCGCGGATTGTATCCTGATATATTAGGTTTAGGCTGCTGCCGCCGTCCATCAAGACTCGTGTGAAGTGATATCCGCCAATTACTGGGTCTAATACCAGGGCAGCCCATCCTGCGTGTCGGATACTTGCTGAGTAGTCGCGATGGTCGAAAGTGATCGGTTGAGACGACCAGTGGCAGGACTTCGCGGTGACAGACACTTGGGTATATTTTCCTGGGAGTGCTGCGTTGTTTTTTCCCTTGATCACGTGTAACACGTTTACTGTTTTGACTTCTGGTGGAAATTTCTTTTGTTCCCCCGTGTCTTACTTGGGAGGCTCGTCCTCGTCTTCACTTGGTGTATCCTCCCCCTTGTGTACGGCGTTGAGCTTGCCGGACTGCTTGAAGACTCAACATTCTCTGTGGGTATGATTAGCAGGTTTACCAGGGGTACTATGGATCTGACATACTTGGTCCGGAATTTTGTTGAGGCTGGACAGTTCATCCCTGGTGCCTTTAGGGGGCGGCTTTTGACCTGGCCGAGAGCTTTTGAATCCGGTATTTACTGTTGTGCCCTTCGTGCTGTCTTCTTTATTCCGGCGTTTGTTATTGCTGTTGCGCCGTGATTTCCCGTTTCCATCTCTAACTTCAGATGTACTGGGGTCGCTGGTGCTGCATCTGACTAGCCAGTTGTCCTCACCCGCGCAAAAGCGGGTCATGAGGTTTGTTAATGCGGACATCGTTCTCGGCTTATTTTGGCCGAGGCTTCGGCGTCCAAACAGTCGATAGTCTTTTTAGTAAGAAACCTGTTCCAAAGCTTTCGGGCTGACTCTCCGGGCTGTTGAGTTATATGACTCAAATCGTCCGCATCTGGAGGTCGGACATAAGTCCCTTGAAAATTTGCCCGAAAGGCGTCTTCGAGCTCTTCCCAACTTCCAATGGAGCTTTCGGGGAGGCCTTTGAGCCAGTGACGAGTTGGCCCTTTGAGCTTGAGGGGTAAGCACTTGATGGCGTGGAGATCATCTCCTCGAGCCATATGGATATGAAGGATGTAGTCCTCAATCTAGACCCCAGGGTCTGTTGTTCTGTCGTATGCCTCTATGTTTATGGGCTTGAATCCCTTTGGAAATTCATGGTCCAGCACCTCATCGGTGAAACATAGGGGTGTGCGGCACCCCTGTAGCTGGGTGTACTGCGTTGTTCGGATGTTTGTTGTGTTGCATTGTATGCTGGGGCGCGCTTGCGTGGTCCATAGATGGATCTTGTGGTGCCGTCCTTTGGGTGCGAGCCCTCGCATGGGTCGCGTGTTGTATTGTGAGCGGCGTTGTATGCCGCTCTGTGTTGGTAGAGGGGTCGTCTATCCTACCAAGTGGCTGCTTTGATATTTGGTTGTGGGGGGTCTGAGGCCTCCTCATCGAATTCGGGTAGCAGCTTCCGCTTTGGGTAGCTCTTGGAGGGGCGATTGTCGCCGTACCTCGCTGCAGTGTTGAGTATTTTACTCCATCTGATTTGGAGTGTGTCTTGCGCAGCCTTGAGCCTTTGCTTCTGCTTTTTAAGACTCCTCGCAGTGGCAACAAGCCTTTTACGGGCATTCTGCTGCTCCGGGTGCCTGTCCGGCATTATGTCGTCCGGACCATTATCCTTGATAGAATTTGTTTGTTCGGTTTGATTATCCGGATTGCCGTTGTCCGGCAGCGGTTCGCCCTGCTTCAGCACTGGGTCTGTGTGATCGCTATTTCTGTCGAGGCGGGATTTGGGGCGGCGCTTACGTCGCCGCTTTGACTGCTTTTCGAGGGAACAAGCCTTCGGTGCGTCCTTCCGCTCCTCGTCGTCATCTTTTGGTGCGTCCACCATGTATACGTCATATGATGAGGTGGCGTTCCAGGGCCCAATAGGCGCTGGTTCTTCATCATCTCCTTCATCGGCGTCCATACCGTCGATGTCTTCGGAGTCGAAGTCGAGCATGTTGGTTAAATCATCGACAGTGGGTACAAAGTGGGTGGTGGGTGGGCTTTGAATTTCTTTATCGTCCGTATCCCAACCTTGCTGACCATAGTCCGGCCAGGGCTCTCCTGATAAAGAGAGAGAGACTTTAGTGTCTTCAGAATATCGCCGAAAGGCGAGTGCTGAAAGATGTCCGCGGCAGTAAACTCCATGATCGGCACCCAATTGGATTCGATCGGCAGGGGCGCGGAGGGTTCGGAGTCCGGCTCCTTGGAGTCACGAGTCTCGCAGAGTGCGGGGCTGGTGTTTGGCTCGATCGCCATTGGGATTGCAGCCCCTGAGGCGGCGTCCAACCACCCATCCTCGATCGGCGCAGTCGGCTCCGAATTAAGGGTCGAAGCCGATGCGGGTGCGGCCTCCAGGGCACTGTTCGGCGGCAGAGCTAGATCATGCTCGTTGTGACAGCGCGGCGCGCTCGGCAGTGGCTCAAATCTGTCGAAGATCAAGTCCCCGCGGATGTCAGCCATGTAGTTTAAGCTTCCAAATCTGACCTGACAGCCAGAGGCATAGCTTTCGATCTGCTCCAGATGGCCAAGTGAATTGGTCCGCAGTGCAAAGCCGCCGAAGGCGAAGATTTGTCCGGGGAGGAAGGTCTTACCCTGGACTGCATCGCTATTGATGATCGTAGGAGCCATCAAGCCTGACGGCGACGACACAGAGGAACTCTCAATGAAAGCACCAATGTCGGTGTTAAAACCGGCGGATCTCGGGTAGGGGGTCCCGAACTATGCGTCTAGGCCGGATGGTAACAGGAGGCAAGGGACACGAAGTTTTACCCAGGTTCGGGCCCTCTCGATGGAGGTAAAACCCTATGCCCTGCTTGATTAATATTGATGATATGGGTAGTACAAGAGTAGATCTACCCCGAGATCGGAGAGGCTAAACCCTAGAAGCTAGCCTATGGTATGATTGTTGTTCTATATGTTATCCTACGGACTAAAACCCTCCGGTTTATATAGACATGGAAGAGGGTTAGGGTTACACAAAGTCGGTTACAATGGTAGGAGATCTGCATATCCGTATCGCCAAGCTTGCCTTCCACGCCAAGGAAAGTCCCTTTCGGACACGGGACGAAGTCTTCAATCTTGTATCGTCATAGTCCAGGAGTCCGGCTGAAGGTATAGTCCGGCTATCCGAACACCCCCTAATCCAGGACTCCCTCAGGTAGTACAAGAGTAGATCTACCACGAGATCAGAGAGGCTAAACCCTAGAAGCTAGCCTATGGTATGATTGTTGTTCGTCCTACGGACTAAAACCCTCCGGTTTATATAGACACCGGAGAGGGCTAGGGTTACACAGAGTTGGTTACAATGGTAGGAGATCTACGTATCCATATCGCCAAGCTTGCCTTCCACGCCAAGGAAAGTCCCTTCCGGTCACGAGATGAAGTCTTCGATCGTGTATCTTCATAGTCCAGGAGTCCGGCCAAAGGTATAGTCCGGCTATCCGGACACCCCCTAGTCCAGGATTCCCTCAGTAGCCCCTGAACCAGGCTTCAATGACGACGAGTCCGGTGTGCAGATTGTCTTCGGCATTGCAAGGCGTGTTCCTCCTCCAAGTACTTCGTAGAAGATTTTAAACACAAAGGTAGTGTCCGGCTCTGCAAAATAAGTTTCCACATATTGCCATAGAGAGAACAATATTTACACAAATCTAATCTGCTGACGTATTCCGTAGCGTGACATCACACCATGGCCAAGTCTTTATTCGAATCGTTTTACTGTTCTACCTCAGCGCGTTTAGCGAGGCGGTTTCCTTGGCACGTCTTGTCAAAGCAGAGATCGTGTCCTCTTATTCCAGGATTCTCATCAATACGGGTGTGGGTAACCCAACCACGCCATTGATTACGGCGCTTGGGAGATAAGCGAGTTTTACCAGGCTCGCGGGGACGCATAGCCGCGCCCACCCATATAAGGGGATAAGGATCCACCTTTTCATCCACGCCTTCTTCCTTCTTTGCCTATCCATTTTCGCGCACTCGAGCTCCAGCGCCCAAGTCCGCACACCCCACCTCAACCTTCTCCAGCCTTGTCCGGAGCGGGAGGCAAGTGGATGGTCTCCTCCGTCATGGAGGGACACATCAAAAGACTGAGGAAGGCCGGATACTTGTCTAACGACATTGCGCACTGGCTTCCCGAAGAGGGGCAGCTCATCCCCACCCCTAGGCCCCATGAGAGGGTGGTGTTCCTCCCTCATTTCCTCCGCGGACTGGGCTTCCCTCTCCACCCATTTGTCCTGGGGCTCATGTTCTACTATGGCTTGGATTTCCACGATCTGGCCCCGAACTTTGTCCTCAACATCTCGGCGTTCATCATCGTGTGCGAGGCTTTCTTCCGCATCCGCCCCCATTTCGGCCAATGGCTCAAGACTTTCAATGTCAAGCCGAAGGTGGTCCGCGGCACCCAGGCAGAGTGCGGAGGCGCCATGGTGGGCAAGATGCCCAACGTCCTATGCTTCGAGGGCTCCTTCGTGGAGTCCCTAAAGGGGTGGCAATCGGGGTGGTTTTACATCACCGAGCCGCGCGACCCTGAATGGGTCGCAGCCCCCGAGTTTGGATCCGGACCCCCTACGCGGCTCGCCTCCTGGAAAGAGACGGGCCTATCGTGGGGTAAAAAAGGAGAGCTGACCGGACTCCAAACACGCGTCCAAACCCTGGTGGACAAGAAGCTCAAACTCGTCAACGTAGTCCAGGTTATGCTCATCCGCCGGATCCTCCCGTGTCAACAACGGGCCTTCAACCTGTGGGAGTTCGACCCGGCGTGGCACCGAACTCTTAGTAGGCTCTTCGACACGACGTACGAAGATGCCTGGAAGGTGCTTTTCAAGGGCGCCGAGGCCCCCGCATCCGCTACCGAGGATCGCGGATTCAGCACGCAGTGTCACGCTCGCGCGGTAAGCTGTTTTTACCTTTTACAGGGTATTTAGTTTTTCATAGTTTGACTCCATGCGGGATCTAAGCTCTCTTACCTTTGACAGGATTGGCAGGAGACGTCCGGACAGATCAACTGTTCGACTCCTTTGCCTGAAGGCCCAGCGGACGCTCGTTCGGCGAAGCTGCTGGTTCCGACACCCTATGTGGTGTCGGAGAAGAAGGTCAAGAAGAAGTTCACGGGGACTCGAAAGAGTGCCCGGCGCCAGGAGGTGTCGGATTCATCATCCGACGACTCCAAGGCGCACTCCTCCCATGAATACGACAAGGAGAAAGAAGAGATCTCTCCCCCTCCAGCGGGGGAAGGGAAGAAAAGGAAGGCCGCCCCAACTGGGGAGGCCGAAGGGTCCAAGAAGGGGAAGACCCCTCCTCCGGACTGCTCCACCAACACTGACGACGGCGAAGAGGAGTGGCCACACAGGGCCAAGCCCCTGGCGAGATCGTAAGTATCCGGATACCAGAGTGATTCATAGTATTCCCCCATTGCACAACTTTTCCTTACGTCAAACATGTTTATGCAGTCCACCCAAAGACCGGCTGGACGTGTCGTCGAGCGGTTCCCTGGATTCGTCGGATGTGAATTCGCTTCTGACGGCTACCTCCCCCCATCCTACGGACGACACCGAGGCATCATCCCAACAGGTTCTGAGCCAGGAGGAGGTAGTCCTGGAGGCGCCGCAAGGCGACCTCCCGGACTCCAGGCGTGAAGGGGATAGAACCCCCAAGGGTTCCAAGTCCAGCTTTGAGCCGGACACCGCGCCGGAACCTTCAACGATTCCGGACTCCGGTAGGCAGCCTCCTTCCAAGAGGAGCAAGCCTACCAAGCCGGTGACCTCCGTCCAACCGGAGGCACCGGACAATTTGCTGGAGGTGCTTAACGGCGCCTCCATCGACGAGGAGCACCGCACTATTATGAGTGCGGTGATCCAGAAGGTTCAGTCCGCCAAGAGCGGACTGACTGAAGCCTGTGCCAGCCTTCTAACAGGCTTCGAGGTAAGTAAAGAATATGTAAAAATATTACCGCATAGACAGTAGCCCCTGATGCTTTGTTCGGCGTTCAGAAAGAAAAGCCGAATAGAGGATCTAATAACGTTCGCAGGAGTCTAACAAAAGTAAGTCAATATGCGTATGCAGGCTTCACTGCTAGCATCTGCCGCACTAACTGCGGAGGTGGGCACGCTGAAGCAGAACCTCGAGCAGTCCGAGAACGAGCTCGGCCATGCCAAGAGGAAACTCAAGGAGACGGAAGGTAAGAAATACCTTATTGAAATATGTGAAAGGTGCAATTGCAAAAAGTGACAGGATTAAGCGGCTATTGTAGGGGACACAACTGAGGTGGCGACCCTTAAGCAAGCGCTGTCCGAGGCCGAGAAGAGGGCGGCCACGGAGCGCACCGAGCGGGAGAAGCATGAGACGCAGGTTGGCAAGGTGCGGCAAGAGCTCCAGGCTCTCATGAAAAAACATGAGAGTTTGGAGCTTGACTCGAAGACGCGAGAGTCTGAGCTCGCGGCGGCCATTGAAGATGCCAAGTCTGCCAAGGCCGAAGCCCAGAAGGCCCTCCAGGAGGTTGAGGCAATAAAAAAGATAGCGGCGGGTAAGGCATTCTTTATGCAAAGCAAGCACATAAAAGTGAATTACTTGTTACTTACCCGAATCCGGAGCTCTCCAGGAGCATTCGCAGACTTGCCCCGTAGCGTGTCGGATGCCGCCGCCTTCTACCGAGCCGAGGAGGGGAGCTCGATGGAGAAGGTGTTCTGGTCTCAGTATGCTGAGGTCGAACACCCGGTGCCCTTAAGCGACCAGCTGAAACAGCTGGTCGAGCTCCATAAGGTGGCCGAACAGGCCATGAAGGGCCTCATAGTCCGGCTGTGGCCTGGAGAGGCCATGCCTGGGAGCTACTTCGGGCTGGTGAGGCGGCTGGTGGAGGCCTGTCCAAGGCTCGAAGTCATCAAGCGCTTCGTATGCATCGAGGGTGCCCGTAGGGTGCTTGCCCGTGCGAAGGTGCACTGGGGGAAGCTGGATGCTGAGAAGTTTGTGAAGGACGGGCCACCGCCGGGCAAGGAGCATCGCAAGCCCGAGATGTATTATGAGGGCGTTTTGAAGGGTGCCCGCCTTGTGGCAGATGAATGTTCCATGGATGTAATTTTTCAGTAAACTCGCTCGTTTTGTCCTGTGCGCTGAAAACTTGTTCATGTGCGCTAAGCAATGCTTTTTGAATTTAAAATATTACCTTCTGTGCGGCCGTTTATCAAATTTGGGAGATGGCGAGTCGTCGGCTTCTGCCCCCATGGCACGAGTGCTGGGGTGTTCGGGATAAACATGAGCGCTCTTTTTCCCATTCTTGGGTCCTTCGAGGGAGGCGCTCAACACAATGAACAAGGCAATCAGACTATAATGCTTGAACACTCTCACTTAGCCATAGAATTCTATAATTTTAAATTTCGGCGAAGCCCCTAGTGTTCGGAAGACCGAGTTCGGGGCGCTATCCATGCCTAGGCCGGACAAAGCCGACTCCTCGCTCTAAGCGGCATAAGTCTTTAGGGACTCGAAAACCTCTCGAACAGCGACCAGCTCTCGCCTCATCACGACAGTTAGTTTTAGCTTTCTCTACTGATGTGCTTAGCCCAGCTCAACTGGGGCACAATCGCAACAGTTCTCCTAGTGCTACCTTAGCCGATATAACGGAACGTAAGGTACCAAAACATAGGAGTCGGGCAAACCCAACTATTGACCCAAGACATGATTCGGAGCCGATGCATATAATGCTATAAGTTCGGGGTGCCGCACTTGTGAAAGTGTTCGGACTTCTCACACCATATTGTGGGGTACTTAAGCCCCTGGCGTATTGGCCATACTAAAGTGTACGGGTGCAACATGTCACTAATGAACATATATTCGTAAAAAAAGAGTAATGCAATAATAGACGGAAGCTATGCATTGTTTATTTAAAAAAGCTGCGATCAAAGCAGAATGATACAAATACTGCAATAAGCAAAAGATGGGACTATTTAACATGTCCTTTCCAGGGGCAAGCTGCGGAATATTATGTGAAACAGGTATACTGCTTGTTATAGAGACCACCTTAGAGTTCCATAGTGCGGCGTAGTTTTCTGCTTCCCTGGTTGTATCATTTGTGCGGCAATTTTATTGCCGGACAAGCCTTCCGAAGAATGGAGTCCTGGAAATAAGAGAAAATTAAGAAATCGGTAGCCCCTAGTGCGGTTTAAGCCGCGTTTCGGGCGTGTCATGATGGTGCCCTCCCCTTTTGCCCATGGTATTTCCAGAGCGTAGTTATGTACGCGCAACACTGGTTTCGCAAGTTCGCGAGGGCTGGGGTTGGGGCTGCATTGCTACGCTTGCTCGGAACATGCTCGACGGTCTTGTTGTAGTTTACTCCGGGCGCGCTTGACGGTGTCCAGACGTTTAATGGCCGGACTGGAGAATTGCCTTGAGCGGCTGCTTTGTACTTCCGCTGTGATAGCCGCCGTATGCTCCTCCGTTTGGATAGAGCGTTCGGTGTTTCCATTAACCGTGATGACTCCTCGAGGGCCTGGCATCTTGAGCTTGAGGTATGCATAGTGCGGCACCGCATTGAACTTGGCAAATGCAGTTCGCCCGAGCAATGCGTGATAGCCACTGCGGCACGGGACTATGTCGAAGATTAACTCCTCGCTTCAGAAATTATCCGGAGATCCGAAGACCACTTCAAGTGTAACTGAGCCTGTACAGTTGGCCTCTACACCTGGTATGATGCCTTTAAAGGTCGTTTTAGTGGGTTTAGTCCTTGAGGGATCGATGCCCATTTTCCACACTGTATCCTGGTAAAGCAGGTTCAGGCTGCTGCCGCCGTCCATAAGGACTCTAGTGAGGTGAAATCCGTCAATAATTGGGTCTAGAACCAATGCGGCGAATCCGCCATGACGGGTGCTAGTGGGGTGGTCCCTTCGATCAGAAATGATCGGGCAGGAAGACCATGGGTTGAACTTTGGGGCGACTGGCTCCATCGTGTATACGTCCCTTAGCGCACGCTTCCGCTCCCTCTTGGGGACGTGGGTTGCGTATATCATATTCACCGTCCGCACTTGTGGGGGAAAACCTTTCTGTCCACTGTTGTTCGGCGGCCGGGGCTCCTCCTCGTCATCGCTATGCATCCCCTTGTCTCTGCTTTCGGCATTTAACTTGCCCGCCTGCTTGAACACCCAACAATCCCTGTTGTTGTGATTGGCTGGTTTTTCGGGGGTGCCATGTATCTGGCATGAGCGCTCGAGTATTCGGTCCAAACTGGACGGACCCGGAGTATTTCTTTTGAATGGCTTTTTCCGCTAACCGGGTTTAGAGCCTCTGAATCCGGCATTAACTGTCGTATCCTCAGCATTATCGCCGTTAATGCGGCGCTTTTGCTTGTTGCGACGCGACCTGCCACTGCTGTCCTTGGTATCTGAATTACTAGGGCTCTTGGTCATGTTATTGCTGCGAGCTAGCCAGCTGTCTTCTCCCGCGCAAAAGCGGGTCATAAGTGTCGTGAGGGCTGCCATAGATTTCGGCTTTTCCTGTCCTAGGTGCCGTGCAAGCCACTCGTCGCGGATGTTATGCTTGAAGGCTACTAGGGCCTCTGCATCCGGACAGTCGATGATTTGATTTTTCTTGGTTAGGAACCGTGTCCAGAATTGTCTGGCTGATTCCTCTGGCTGCTGAATTATGTGGCTAAGGTCATCGGCGTCTGGTGGTCGCACATAAGTGCCCTGGAAATTGCTGAGGAATGCGGTTTCCAGGTCCTCCCAAAAACTAATTGATTCTGCTGGCAAGCTGTTAAGACAATGCCAAGCTGGTCCTGTAAGCTTGACTGGGAGGTATTTGATGGCGTGTAGGTCATCACCGCGGGCCATGTGGATATGAAGGAGATAGTCCTCGATCCATACCGCGGGATCTGTTGTGCCATCATATGATTCGATGTTCACGGGTTTGAAACCCTCAGGGATTTGCTGATCCATTACTTCATCTGTGAAGCATAGTGGGTGTGCGGCACCTCTGTATTGGGCTATATCACGATGCAGCTCAAATGAGCTTTGTCTACTGTGTTCGGCCCGGCCGGATTGACTGTATCCGGAGTGACGAATATCGTCTCGTGTCGTGGGGCGCCCACGTGATCCGTAGATTGATCTTGTTTGCCTTGCCTTGTCCTCCAATATATCTCGCAGGTCTGGCGCATTTTCCCATGCCTTGGTATTTTTTGAGCGGCGCCGGGGTGTGGCTTGAGTGGAGGGCCGAGAGGCTTCTCTGTCACGGACACGGGGTGGCCGATCGGCCGCATCATGCGCTGGTGATGTAGGTTTAGGTGCTTCCTCCTCTAGTCGGGATAGCAACCTGCGCTTTGGGTAGCTCTTGGAGGGGCGTTCGAGTTCATACTCTTCGGTCGCAAGGACTTCAGTCCATCTGTCGGCTAGCAAATCTTGATCAGCTCTAAGTTGTTGCTGTTTTTTCTTGAGGCTGCTCGCCGTGGCCATAAGCCTGCGTTTGAAACGCTCTTGTTCGACGGGATCCTCCGGCACGACAAATTCGTCGTCGCCGAGGCTTGCCTCGTCTTCGGAGGGAGGCATATAATTATCGTCCTCAACCTCTCTGTCTGCCGCTCTCTCATGAGGGCTGGCTTCTCCATGCTCCTGTGCTGAATCTTGCTGGAGGTGGTTGTCTTCGGCACTGTCCGGGGTGTTATTATCTCTCGTGCAGGAATCACCGTTTTTGCTTTGGCGGGATTTAGAGCGGCGCCGCTGACGCCGGCGCTTAGGCTGCTTCTTGGAGGGGTCATCATCCGTTGTTCCATCGCCGTTGCCTTATTTTGGGGTGTCCACCATGTATATATCATATGAGGAGGTGGCTTTCCAGTGCCCTATAGGCGCTGGTTCTTGATCGTCTCCTGCATCGGCATCCATACCGTCGATGTCTTCGGAGTCGAAGTCGAGCATGTCGGTTAAATCATCGACAGTGGCTACGAAGTGGGTGGTGGGCGGGCTTTGAATTTCTTCATCATCCGCATCCCAACCTTGCTGACCATAGCCCGGCTAGGGCTCTCCTAAAGAGAGAGACTTTAGTGAATTCAGAATATCGCCGAAGGGCGAGTGCTGAAAGATGTCCGCGGCGGTGAACTCCATGATCGGCGCCCAATCAGGTTCGATCGGTAGGGGAGCGGAGGGCTCGGAGTCTGGAGAGGAGTCCGGCTCCTTGGAGTCACGGGCTTCGCAGAGAATAGGGCTAGTGTCCGGCTCGATCGCCGTAGAGATTGCAGCCCCCGAGGCGGTGTCCAACCACCCATCCTCGATTGGCGTAGTTGGCTCCGAATTATGGGTCGGAGCTGATGCGGGTGCGGCCTCCAGGGCACTGTTTGGCGGTAGAGCTAGATCATGCCCATCGTGACAGTGCGGCGCGCTCGGCTGCGGCTCGAATACGTCGAAGATTAAGTCTCCGCGGAGGTCCGCTATGTAGTTTAAACTTCCAAATCTGACCTGACGGCCAAGGGCGTAGCTTTCGATCTGCTCCATATGGCCAAGCGAATTGGCCCGCAGTGCAAAGCCGCCGAATACGAAGATCTGTCCGGGGAGAAAGGTCTCACCCTGGATCGCGTCGCTGTTAATGATCGGAGAAGCCATCGGGCCTAAAAGTGACGACACAGAGGAACTCTCAATGAAAGCACCAATGTCGGTGTCAAAACCGGCGGATCTCGGGTAGGGGGTCCCGAACTGTGCGTCTAGGCGGATGGTAACATGAGGCAGGGGATACGATGTTTTACCCAGGTTCGGGCCCTCTTGATGGAGGTAAAACCCTACGTCCTGCTTGATTAATATTGATGATATGGGTAGTACAAGAGTAGATCTACCACGAGATCAGAGAGGCTAAACCCTAGAAGCTAGCCTATGGTATGATTGTTGTTCTGTATGTTGTCCTACGGACTAAAACCCTTCGGTTTATATAGACACCGAAGAGGGCTAGGGTTACACAAAGTCGGTTACAATGGTAGGAGATCTGCATATCCGTATCGCCAAGCTTGCCTTCCACGCCAAGGAAAGTCCCTTCCGGTCACGGGACGAAGTCTTCGATCTTGTATCTTCATAGTCCAGGAGTCCGGCCGAAGGTATAGTCCGGCTATCCGGACACCCCCTAGTCCAGGATTCCCTCACGCATCGTCACCTCGTCCTTAGACAATATTCTCTTAATCCGTAGCCCCTGTTTCGAGTTGCAAATATGAGCAACAGAACCAGTATCAAATACTCAGGCGCTACCACGAGCATTAGTAAGGTACACATCAATAACATGTATATCAAATATACCTTTCACTTTCTCATCCTTCTTATCCACCAAATACTTGGGGCAGTTTCGCTTCCAGTGACCAGTCCCTTTGCAGTAGAAGCACTCAGTTTCAGGTTTAGGTCTAGACATGGGCTTCTTTAGTTGAGCAGCAACTTGCTTGCCGTTCTTCTTAAATTTCCCCTTCTTCACTTTGCCCTTTTTCTTGAAACTAGTGGTCTTGTTAACCATCAACACTTGATGCTCCTTCTTGATTAATACCTCCGCAACCTTTAGCATTGTGAAGAGGACGTAATTCTTCTGTGCAGCAATGAGGATAATCCTCAAGTTACGGACCCAATCCATGTAGTTGCTACCATCATCTTTCAACTTAGCTTTCTCTAGGAACACATTAAAATTCGAAGGAACAGTAGCACAGGCCATTGATCTACAACAACATAGACATGCAAAATACTATTAGGTACTAAGTTCATGATAAATTAAAGTTCAATTAATCATATTACTTAAGAACTCCCACTTAGATAGACATCCCTCTAACCATCTAAGTGATCACATGATCCATATCAACTAAACCATGTCCGATCATCACGTGAGATGGAGTAGTTTTCAATGGTGAACATCACTATGTTGATCATATCTACTATATGATTCACACTCGACCTTTCGGTCCCAGTGTTCCGAGGCCATATCTGCATATGTTAGGCTCATCAAGTTTAACCCGAGTATTCTGCGTGTGCAAAACTGGTTTGCACCCATTGTATGTGAACGTAGAGCTTATCACACCCGATCATCACGTGGTGTCTCGGCACGACGAACTGTAGCAATGGTGCATACTCAGCAAGAACACTTATACCTTGAAATTTAGTGAGAGATCATCTTATAATGCTACCGCCGGACTAAGAAAAATAAGATGCATAAAGGATAAACATCACATGCAATCAATATAAGTGATATGATATGGCCATCATCATCTTGTGCCTTTGATCTCCATCTCCAAAGCACCGTCATGATCACCATCGTCACCGGCTTGACACCTTGATCTTCATCGTAGCATCGTTGTCGTCTCGCCAGCTATTGGTTCTACGACTATCGCTACCTCTTAGTGATAAAGTAAAGCAATTACATGGCGATTGCATTTCATACAATAAAGCAACAACCATATGGCTCCTGCCAGTTGTCGATAACAATTACAAAACATGATCATCTCATACAACAATTTATATATCATCATGTCTTGACTATATCACATCACAGCAAGCCCTGCAAAAACAAGTTAGACGTCATCTACTTTGTTGTTGCAAGTTTTACGTGGCTGCTACGGGCTTCTAGTAAGAACCGTCTTACCTACGCATCAAAACCACAATGATTTTTCATCAAGTGTGTTGTTTTAACCTTCAACAAGGATCGGGCATAGTCAAACTCGATTCAACTGAAGCTGGAGAAATAGACACCCACTAGCCACCTATGTGCGAAGCACGTCGGTAGAACCAGTCTCATGAACGCGGTCATGTAATGTCGGCCTGGGCTGCTTCATCCAACAATATCGCCGAATCAAAGTAAGACATGCTGGTAAGCAGTATGACTATTATCGCCCACAACTCTTTGCGTTCTACTCGTGCATATAACATCTACACATAGACCTGGCTTTGATGCCACTGTTGGGAAATGTAGTATTTCAAAAAAAATCCTACGACCATGCAAGATCTATCTAGGAGAAGCATAGCAACAAGAGGGGAGAGTGTGTCCACGTACCCTCATAGACCGAAAGCGGAAGCGTTTAGAAACACGGTTGATGTAGTCGAACGTCTTCGTGATCCAACCAATCCAAGTACCGAACGCACGGCACCTCCGCGATCAGCACATGTTCAGCTCGGTGACATCCCTTGTACTCTTGATCCAGCTGAGGCCGAGTGAGAGTTCCGTCAGCACGACGGCGTGGTGACGGTGATGATGAAGTTACCGACGGAGGGCTTCACATAAGCACTACAACGATATGATCGAGGTGTGTAACTGTGGAGGGGGCACCGCACACGGCTAAAAGATCAACTTGTGTGTCTATGGGGTGCCCCCTGGCCATGTATATAAAGGAAGAGAGGGAAGAGGTAGCCGGCCCTAGGGGCGCGCTAGGTGTGGGGAATCCTACTAGGACTCCCCAATCCAAGTAGGATTCCCCTCCTCTTTCCTATTCCTAGTAGGAGAATGAGGGAAGGAGGAGGAGGAGAGAAGGAAAGGGGGCCGCCCCCCGAACCCTAGTCAAATTCGGTTTGGGCTAGGGGGGGCGCCACTCCCTGGTCGGCCTCCTCTCTTCCATCACTAGGCCCATAAGGCCCAATAACTTCCCGGGGGGTCTGGTAACCCCCGGTACTCCGAAACTCATCCGAAATGACCGAACCATTTCGGTGTCCGAATGTAACCTTCCATTATATGAATCTTTATGTCTTTACCATTTCGAGGCTCCTCGTCATGCCGTGATCTCATCCGGGACTCCGAACAACCTTCGGTCATCAAATCACATAACTCATAATACAAATCGTCATCGAACGTTAAGCGTGCGGACCCTACGGGTTCGAGAACTATGTAGACATGACCGAGACTATACCTGGCCATGGGAAGCCCGGCCCGGCCAGCCCGGCCCGAAAAAGCCCGAACCCGGCCCGGCCTGACCATGCTCGATCCCGGGCCGGGCTCGGGCCTAGATTTTGAGCCCAATGGCCGGGCCCGTCGTTTTTGCACTTTCCTGAAGGTCGGGCCGGGCCGGCCCGGAGCCCGACGGGCTTTTACGTGTTTGGGCCAGGCTCGGGGCCAGAAAACAGGCCCAATGGCCGGGCCGGGCCGGGCCCAGGCCTGGGTTTTTTGCGTCGAGCTTGGCTAGGCCCGGCCCGAGGTATGGACAGGTATAACCGAGACACATCTCCGGTCAATAACCAATAGCGGAACCTGGATGCTCATATTGGCTCCTACATATTCTACGAAGATCTTTATCGGTCAAGCCGCATAACAACATACGTTGTTCCCTTTATCATCGGTATGTTATTTGCCCGAGATTCGATCGTCGGTATCATCATACCTAGTTCAATCTCGTTACCGGCAAGTCTCTTTACTCGTTCTGTAATGCATCATCCTATAACTAACTCATTAGTCACATTGCTTGCAAGGCTTATAGTGATGTGCATTACCGAGAGGGTGATAACCCACAAGTATAGGGGATCGCAACAGTTTTCGAGGGTAGAGTATTCAACCCAAATTTATTGATTCGACACAAGGGAGCCAAAGAATATTCTCAAGTATTAGCAGCTGAGTTGTCGATTCAACCACACCTGGAAACTTAATATCTGCAGCAAAGTGTTTAGTAGCAAAGTTATATGATAGTGGTGATAATGGTAGCAAAAGGTAACAGTAGTAAAAGCAATGTTTTTGGTATTTTGTAGTGATGATAGCAATATCAACGGAAAAGTAAATAAGCGAAGCACAATATATGGAAAACTCGTAGGCAATGGATCGGTGATGGAGAATTACGCCGGATGCGGTTCATTATGTAACAGTCATAACCTAGGGTGACACAGAACTAGCTCCAGTTCATTGATATCATGTAGGCATGTATTCCGAATATAGTCATACGTGCTTATGGAAAAGAACTTGCATGACATCTTTTGTCCTACCCTCCCGTGGCAGCGGGGTCCTTACGGAAACTAAGGGATATTAAGGCCTCCTTTTAATAGAGAACCGGAACAAAGCATTAACACATGGTGAATACATGAACTCCTCAAACTATGGTCATCACCGGTAAGTATCCCGATTATTGTCACTTCAGGATTAACGGATCATAACACATAATAGGTGACTATAGACTTGCAAGATAGGATCAAGAACACTCATATATTGATGAAAACATAATAGGTTCAGATCTGAAATCATGGCACTCGGGCCCTAGTGACAAACATTAAGCATAGCAAAGTCATAGCAACATCAATCTCAGAACATAGTGGACACTAGGGATCAAACCCTAACAAAACTAACTCGATTACATGATAGATCCCATCCAACCCATCACCGTCCAGCAAGCCTACGATGGAATTACTCACGCACGGCGATGAGCATCATGAAATTGGTGATGGATGATGGTTGGTGATGACGATGGCGATGGATTCCCCTCTCCGGAGCCCCGAACGGACTCCAGATCAGCCCTCCCGAGAGGTTTTTGGGCTTGCGGCGGCTCCGTATCGTAAAACGCGATGATTTCTTCTCTCTGATTTTTTTCTCCCCAAAACTCAATATATGGAGGTGGAATTGGAGTCGGAGAGGCAACATGGTGCCCACGAGGTAGGGGGCGCGCCCTAGGGGGGTAGGCGCGCCCCCACCCTCGTGGCAAGACGGTGGCCCCCCTGGCCTTCATCTTTGGTAGGTATTTTTCTTATTTTCTGAAAAGTGTCTCCGTGAAGTTTCAGGTTATTCCGAGAACGTTTGCTCCTGCACATAAATAACACCATGGTAATTCTGCTGAAAACAGCGCCAGTCCGGGTTAGTTCCATTCAAATCATGCAAATTAGAGTCCAAAACAAGGGCAAAAGTGTTTGGAAAAGTAGATACGTTGGAGACGTATCAACTCCCCCAAGGTTAAACCTTTGCTTGTCCTCAAACAATTCAGTTGACAAACTGAAAGTGATAAAGAAAAACTTTTACAAACTCTGTTTGCTCTTGTTGTTGTAAATATGTAAAGCCGGCGTTCAAGTTTTCAGCAAAGATTATAACTAACCACATTCGCAATAACGCATAGGTCTCAAGTTACTCATATCAATACCATAATCAACTAGCGAGCCATAATAATAAAACTCGGATGACAACACTTTCTCGAAACAATCATAATATGATATAACAAGATGGTATCTCGCTAGCCCTTTCTGAGACCACAAAACATAAATGCAGAGCACCTTTAAAGACCAAGGACTGACTAGACATTGTAATTCATGGTAAAAGAGATCTAGTCAAGTCATACTCAATGTAAACTAACAATAATGAATGCAAATGACAGCGGTGCTCTCCAACTGGTGCTTTTTAATAAGAGGATGATGACTCGGCATAAAAGTAAATAGACAGGCCTTTCGCAGAGGGAAGCAGGGATTTGTAGAGGTGCCAGAGCTCGGTTTTGAAACAGAGGTGAATAATATTTTGAGCGGTATACTTTCATTGTCAACATAACAACCAAGAGATGGTGATATCTTCCATCCTACACACTTATACGCGGTTCCCAAACAGAATGGTAAAGTTTATGCTCCCCCTTCCACCACAAGCATCAATCCATGGCTTGCTCGAAACAACGAGTGCCTCCAACTAACAAGAGTACCAGGGGGAGTTTTGTTTGCAATTATTTTGATTTAGGTTGCATAAAGCATGGGACTGGGCATCCCGGTGACCAGCCATTTATCTCGTGAGTGAGGAGCGGAGTCCACTTCTCTTGAGAATAACCCGCCTAACATGGAAGATACAGACATCCCTAGTTGATACATGAGCTATTCGAGCATACAAAACAGGATATTTATTTGAAGGTTTAGAGTTTGACACATACAAATTTACTTGGAACGGCAGGTAGATACCGTATATAGGTAGGTATAGTGGACTCATGTGGAGTAACTTTGGGGTTTAAGGAGTTTGGATGCACAAGCAGTATTCCCGCTTAGTACAGGTGAAGGCTAGCAAAAGACTGGGAAGCGACCAGCTAGAGAGCGACAACAGTCATGAACATGCATTAAAATTAATCAACATTGAATGCAAGCATGAGTAGGATATAATCCACCATGAACATAAATATCGTGAAGGCTATGTTGATTTTGTTTCAACTACATGCGTGAACATGTGCCAAGTCAAGTCACTTAAATCATTCAGAGGAGGATACCACCCTATCATACCACATCATAACCATTTCAATAGCATGTTGGCACGCAAGGTAAACCATTATAACTCATAGCTAATCAAGCATGGCACAAGAACTATGATCTCTAATTGTCATTGCAAACATGTTTATTCATAATAGGCCGAATCAAAAACGATGAACTAATCATATTTACAAAAACAAAAGAGGTTGAGTTCATACCAGCTTTTCTCATCTCAGTCAGTCCATCATACATCATCATAATTGCCTTTCACTTGCACGACCGAACGATGTGAATTATAATAATAGTGCACATGCATTGGACTAAGCCGGAATCTGCAGGCATTCAATAAACAGGAGAAGACAAGGCAATATGGGCTCTTTTGTCAAATCAACAATAATGCATATAAGAGTCATTTCAACAATTTAATCATGGTCTTCTCCTATCGACCCCCAAAGAAAAGAAAAGAAATAAAACTATTTACACGGGAAAGCTCCCAACAAGCAAAAGAAGAACATGAAATCTTTTTGGGTTTTCTTTTTAGTTACTACTACAAGCATGGAAGGTAAATTAATTAAAATCTATAACTATTTTTTTGGTTTTTCTAAGGTTTATTAAACACACAAGAAGAAAGCATAAAAAGGAAAATAAACTAGCATGGATGATACAATGAAAAAGTATGAGCACCGACATCTAGCAATGAGTGTGTGAATATAAATGTAATGTCGGTGGGAAATACGTACTCCCCCAAGCTTAGGCTTTTGGCCTAAGTTGGTCTATGGCCACGGCTGGCCTGGCGGATATCCATAATAGTAGCTGGGGCCATACTGTGATGTAGACGAGGAAGGCTCCGACTACCACTGGATGACAATCATCTCCGGATCCCACTGGTAATTGGATTGTAGTGAAGGATCAAATTGTGGTTCCAGCTCTGGCTCCTCCGTTGGTGCAGGGTTCCGGTAGGCGTGGATAGCCGTCAACAGAACAAGGTACGTGCCTACAGTCAAATCAAACAAAGAAGGAGCAGGCAAGGTGATAGTCTCAGGATGATGTTTATTAAAGAACAATTGATATTTAAGCTCTCCTTCCCTATTCTTAACAATAAAATCATGTGCCACCATACTTTTATAATCTAAATAAACACGAGGCAACACTTTTTCTTCCTTCTCAGCATGCCTAATAGGTATATTAAAGTGTGCAGCTAGGCGTGTAGCATAGATGCCTCCAAAGATGGGGCCGTTGGTACGGTTCAGACTTAACCGTTTGGCAATAATGCTGCCCATACTAAAAGAGTCATCACCGTATAAACCGTGGTGCAAAATAATAATATCAGGGATACTCAGGTTTTCACAGTTTCCGCGACCAATTAAGCAACAACTAGCAAATAATGCAAAGTAGCGTAAAACAGGAAAATGTATGCTAGTGATCCGTGCATCAGAAACCTTCCTTGTTTCCCCTACAGTGATAATGTCAATAAATCCCTCCACATCATCACGATGTGGTTCTTCTGTCTTGCCCCCAAAAGGGACTAAACAGATCCGACAAAAATCATAAAGTGACATCTCCTTATGCTCATCATATAAATGAAACTCCACCGTAGGTGGTGAGCTCCTAGAATGGAAATGAAAGTTTTGCACAAAGGTATTTGTGAGTAAGAGATACTGATCGCATTGGTCGTGGAGGAAAGCGGTGAGGCCTGCATTCTTAGCCAATTCATGAAAATCTTCATAAATACCGGCAGCTCTCAAGAAATCATCGGAAGGCCATTCACACGCCCGAACCTCCGCGGTGCGAGGCAGATTATACTTAGGCTTTGGTGCCTTTTCCTTCGATGTTTGGCTCGATGAGCCCCTCAAAAGTCTCCTCATCATTTTCTGAAAAATTCTGAAATTTTTTAGTAACTTCAAAATAAAAGTAAACCAAACTCAATAATATTGATAGCAACTACTCCTACAAGTGCCTAGGGCCTATATCATGCATCAAAACTACTTTTGACCATATAAATTTGACATGGAAGCTCAAGAACAAGGTCACCTAAGCAGCAAAAATTTCCAATGAATAAAGCATTAGAACAAAAACTAATTGGACCAATGGAGGAGTCACATACCAAGGAACAATCTCCCCAAGCAGTTTTGTGAGAGGTGCTTTGAGCAAGGAGATCGAAAATGGCAGCAAAACGAGCTTGGACTCGGGTTTGAGCTGGTTATTCGTGTTTGGGAGAGGAAGGAGTGTATGGGTGCAAGAATAAGTGGTGGAGGGCCACCATGGGCCCACGAGGCAGGGGGCGTGCCCTCCACCCTCATGGGCAGTTGGTTGACCCCCTGGTGTGTTCTCAGTTCCATAAATTCTCAAATATTCTAGAAAAAATCATATTTAAATTTCAGGGCATTTGGAGAACTTTTATTTTCGAGGTATTTTTATATTGCACGGATAATTAGATAACATACAGACAAATATTTATTTTTATTTTATTTAATATAAACAACAGAAAGTAAAAGTGTGGTACAGAAGCTTGTGCCTTCTAGTTTCATCCATCTCATGATCATCAAAAGGAATCCACTAACAAGGCTGATCAAGTCTTGTTAACGAACTCATTCCGAATAACATGGAACCGGAGAAATTTCGAATAACACTATGTTACCTCAACGGGGATATGCACATCCCCAATAATAAGAATATCATATTTCTTCTTGACAGTAGGAAGAGGAAATTCAAAACCTCCAAATATAATCGATGAAATTTTTCCAATAGAACTGATAGTGTGAACTTGAGGTTGTTTTCTCGGAAAGTGTACCGTGTGCTCATTACCATTAACATGAAAAGTGACATTGCCTTTAGTGCAATCAATAACAGCCCCTGTAGTATTCAAAAAGGGTCTTCCAAGAATAATAGACATACTATCGTCCTCGGGAATATCAAGAATAACAAAGTCCATTAAAATAGTAACATTTGCAACTACAACAGGCACATCCTCACAAATACCGACAGGTATAGCAGTTGATTTATCAGCCATTTGCAAAGATATTTCAGTAGGTGTCAACTTATTCAAATCAAGTCTACGATATAAAGAGAGAGGCATAACACTAACACCGGCTCCAAGATAACATAAAGTAGTTTTAACATAGTTTCTTTTAATGGAGCATGGTATAGTAGGTACTCCTGGATCTCCAAGTTTCTTTGGTATTCCACCCTTAAAAGTATAATTAGCAAGCATGGTGGAAATTTCAGCTTCCGGTATCTTTCTTTTATTTGTAATAATATCTTTCATATACTTAGCATAAGGATTGGTTTTGAGCATATCAGTTAATCGCATACGTAAAAAGATAGGTCTAATCATTTCAGAAAAGCGCTCAAAATCCTCATCATCCTTTTTCTTGGATGGTTTAGGAAGAAAGGGCATGGGTTTCTAAACCCAAGGCTCTCTTTCTTTACCATGTTCCCTAGCAACAAAGTCTTTCTTATCATAACGTTGATTCTTTGATTGTGGGTTATCAAGATCAACAGCAGGTTCAATTTCTATGTCATTGTCATTACTAGGTTGAGCATCATTATGAACATTATCATTAACATTATCACTAGTTTCGGGTTCATTACCAGATTGAGTTTTAGCATCAGAAATAAAAATACATTTGGATTCTCAGGTGTTTCAACAATAGGATCACTAGAAGCATGCAAAGTCCTATAATTTTTCTTCTTCTTCTTTTTAGAAGAGCTAGGTGCATCTAAATTATTTCTCTGAGAATCTTGCTCAATTCTCTTAGGGTGGCCTTCAGGATACAAAGGTTCCTGAGTCATTCTACCAGTTCTAGTAGCCACTCTAACAACATTATCATTATCTTACTATTCAATTCATTGAGCAAATCATTTTGAGCTTTAAGTACTTGTTCTACTTGAGTGGTAACCATAGAAGCATGTTTACTAATAAGTTTAAGTTCACCTTTAATATTAGCCATATAATCACCCAAGTGTTCAAGCATATTTGAATTGTATTTCAATTGCCTACCAAAATAAGCATTAAAATCTTCTTGGTTAGCCATAAATTTATCAAACACATCTAAGTATGGGCTAGCAAACTTAGTAAATGGGATTACAGCTTTATCATATCTATAGAGAGAATTTACCTTTACTACCTGTGTCGGGTTATCAAGACCATGAGTTTATTCAATAGGTAAAGGATTAAGATTATATGTTTCTTTAACAGGCGGTAAATAAGACCATGTATTTCTTCAATAGGAGGTAAATTCTTAACATCTTCAGCTTTAATACCCTTTTCTTTCATAGATTTCTTTGCCTCTTGCATATCTTCAGGACTGAGAAATAGAATACCCCTCTTCTTCGTAGTTGGTTTAGGAATAGGCTCAAGAATTGGCTCCGGAGGTGTCCAATTATTTTCATTTGTCAACATATTATTCAATAGAATTTCAGCTTGATCCGGTGTTCTTTCCCTGAAAACAGAACTAGCACAACTATCCAGGTAATCTCTGAAGGCATCGGTTAGTCCATTATAAAAGATATCAAGTATTTCATTTTTCTTAAGAGGATGATCAGGCAAAGCATTAAGTAATTGGAGAAGCCTCCCCCAAGCTTGTGGGAGACTCTCTTCTTCAATTTGCACAAACTTATATATATCCCTTAAAGCGGCTTGTTTCTTATGAGCAGGGAAATATTTAGCAGAGAAGTAATAAATCATATCCTGGGGACTACGCACACAACCAGGATCAAGAGAATTAAACCATATCTTAGCATCACCCTTTAATGAGAACGGAAATATTTTAAGGATGTAAAAGTAGCGAGTTCTCTCATCTTTAGTGAACAGGGTAGCTATATCATTCAATTTAGCAAGATGTGCCACAACAGTTTCAGATTCATAACCATGAAAAGGATCAGATTCAACCAAAGTAATTATATCATGATCAACAGAGAATTCATAATCCTTATCAGTAACAAAGATATGTGAAGTAGCAAAAGCAAGGTCAGGTTTCATTCTATCATTTAGGGATTGCTTACTCCATTTAGCTAATAATTTTTTAAGTTCAGTTAAAATGGCTAAAGAAGCATCTTGATCAAATACATAACCCTTAGTAATAGCAAGTGGTTCTTCATCATCACTTTCATCAGTATCATTAGATTCAATATTTTCAATCTCTCTATCCCTAGCAAGTTGTTCATCGAGAAATCACTAAGTGGCATAGTAGTATCAGGCATAGAGGTCGTTTCATCATAAGTATCATGCATAGCAGAAGTGGCATCATCAATAACATGCGATATATCAGAACGAATAGCAGAAGCAGGTGTAGGTGTCGGAAGCTTACTCAAAATAGAAGGTGAATCAAGTGCAGAGCTAGATGGCAGTTCCTTACCTCCCCTCGTAGTGGAGGGATAGATCTTGGTTTTTGGATCTCTCAAGTTCTTCATAATGATAAGCAGATATATATCCCAAGTGACTCAAAGAATAGAGCTATGCTCCCCGGCAACGGCGCCAGAAAATGGTCTTGATAACCCACAAGTATAGGGGATCGCAATAGTTTTCGAGGGTAGAGTATTCAACCCAAATTTATTGATTCGACACAAGGGGAGTCAAAGAATATTCTCAAGTATTAGCAGCTGAGTTGTCAATTCAACCACACCTGGAAACTTAATATCTGCAGCAAAGTGTTTAGTAGCAAAGTAATATGATAGTGGTGATAATGGTAGCAAAAGGTAACAGTAGTAAAAGCAATGTTTTTGGTATTTTGTAGTGATGATAGCAATAGCAACGTAAAAGTAAATAAGTGAAGCACAATATATGGAAAGCTCGTAGGCAATGGATCGGTGATGGAGAATTATGCTGGATGCGGTTCATCATGTAACAGTCATAACCTAGGGTGACACAGAACTAGCTCCAGTTCATTGATATAATGTAGGCATGTATTCCGAATATAGTCATACGTGCTTATGGAAAAGAACTTGCATGACATCTTTTGTCCTACCCTCCCGTGGCAGCGGGGTCCTTACGGAAACTAAGGGATATTAAGGCCTCCTTTTAATAGAGAACCGTAACAAAGCATTAACACATGTTGAATACATGAACTCCTCAAACTACGGTCATCACCGGTAAGTATCCCGATTATTGTCACTTCGAGGTTAACGGATCATAACACATAATAGGTGACTATAGACTTGCAAGATAGGATCAAGAACACTCATATATTGATGAAAACATAATAGGTTCAGATCTGAAATCATGGCACTCGGGCCCTAGTGACAAGCATTAAGCATAGCAAGGTCATAGCAACATCAATCTCAGAACATAGTGGACACTAGGGATCAAACCCTAACAAAACTAACTCGATTACATGATAGATCTCATCCAACCCATCACCGTCCAGCAAGCCTACGATGGAATTACTCACGCACGATGGTGAGCATCATGAAATTGGTGATGGAGGATGGTTGGTGATGACGATGGCGACGGATTCCCCTCTCCGGAGCCCCAAACGGACTCCAGATCAGCCCTCTCGAGAGGTTTTAGGGCTTGGCGGCGGCTCCGTGTCATAAAACACGATGATTTCTTCTCTCTGATTTTTCTCTCCAAAACTCAATATATGGAGGTCGAATTGGAGTCGGAGAGGCAACAGGAGGCCCACGAGGTAGGGGGCGCGCCCCCCACCCTCATGGCAAGACGGTGGGCCCCCTAGCCTTCATCTTTGGCAGGTATTTTTCTTATTTTCTGAAAAGTGTCCCCGTGAAGTTTCAGGTCATTCCGAGAATGTTTTCTCCTGCACATAAATAACACCATGGTAATTCTGCTGAAAACAGCGTCAGTCCGGGTTAGTTCCATTCAAATCATGCAAGTTAGAGTCCAAAACAAGGGCAAACGTGTTTGGAAAAGTAGATACGTTGGAGACGTATCAGAGGGCTCAAAGATACCTCTCCGACAATCGGAGTGACAAATCCTAATCTCGATCTATGCCAACTCAACAAACACCATCGGAGACACCTGTAGAGCATCTTTGTAATCACCTAGTTACGTTGTGATGTTTGATAGCACACAACGTGTTCCTCCGGTATTCGGGAGTTGCATAACCTCATAGTGAGAGGAACATGTATAAGTCATGATGAAAGCAATAGCAATAAAACTAAACGATCATTTATGCTAAGCTAACGGATGGGTCTTGTCCATCACATCATTCTGTAATGATGTGATCCCGTTCATCGAATGACAACACATGTCTATGGTCAGAAAACTTAACCATCTTTGATTAACGAGCTAGTCAAGTAGAGGCATACTAGGGACACTATGTTTTGTCTATGTATCCACACAGGTACTAAGTTTTCGGTTAATACAATTCTAGCATGAATAATAAACATTTATCATGATATAAGGAAATATAAATAACAACTTTATTATTGCCTCTAGGGCATATTTCCTTCACATGTGCCCTAGTGGAAGAGAGGAGGTTGCGGCTAGGTGGAGGCGTCCCCCCCCCTAAGCCCAATCCGAATTGGGTTAGGGTTGGGGGGAGGGGGGCGGCCCCCCTTTCCATCTCTCCTTCTCCTGTTTCCCCCCTTCTCCTTGTAGGAATAGGAAAGGGGGGCCGAATCCTACTTGGACCGAGAGTCCAAGTAGGACTCCCCCCTTGGTGCGCACACCTATGGCCGGCCTCCTTTCCTCCCCCCTTTATATACGTGGGGAGGGGGCACCCCAAAGACACAAGTTGATCTTTTAGCCGTGTGCGGTGCCCCCCTCCATAGTTACACACCTCGGTCATATCGTCGTAGTGCTTAGGCGAAGCCCTGCGTCAGTAACTTCATCATCACCGTCGCCACGCCGTCGTGCTGATGGAACTCTCCCTCGGCCTCAACTGGATTAAGAGTTCGAGGGACGTCATCGAGCTAAACGTGTGCTGATCGCGGAGGTGTCGTGCATTCGGTACTTGGATCGGTTGGATCGCGGAGGTGACGTTCGACTACATCAACCGCGTTACTAAACGCTTCCGCTCTCGTTGCTATGCATCTCCTAGATAGATCTTGCGTGATCTTAGGTATTTTTTTGAAATACTGCGTTCCCCAATAGGTGGTTGCCTCCTTCTCTTGGGTTTGGACCGACAGTGCGCGGGGTTGGGCGGGCACCGGAGGTGCCAGCTGCACGCATGACGAGGTAGCTTCAGATCTAGGTTCGTGCTCGGGCGGGCCAGGTCAGGGCCCATGGCGGATTGGAGCAAGTGCTTCGGGTAGGAAAGGTAAGGCTTGGCTTGGGATGTGCTCGCGGGTCTCCTCTCGGGTATGCTGCTCGATGGTAGTGGTCGTGTTAGCATTGCGTCGGTGCACGGATCGGCGCTAGTGACCACGGACATGGCGTCGTTTGAGCTCGCTTGGACAAGGGCTAGGGTTGGCTCACCAGCGGCCGTCAGCAGTCTCAGAGTCGTGTCTCTCCCGGTCCATCGGGATTGGCTAGGGACGCAGGTGTTGGTGCCTCCTACGATGGAGGCGCCGACCCAGACTCGGGGACAGATGTCGGGCTAGGAGTAGATGGTCTATCGTCGCTCTTCCTAACATGGTTGAGTGCATTGTGATGTGAGCGGCGCATGCTATCTCGTGACAGGGATGCCGGGGCGACGGCTTCGGATGGCGGTTCGCATGGTTGCTCTTCGGCGGGCATCATTGTTGTAGGGGTGGCTCCCCTCCTGGGTTGTGTGGGCAACGGGAGGTGTTGCGACGGGTAGCTCGGACGCGCCTTCTCTCTCGGAGGGAGGCGTCCTGATCCGGACCTGGGGATCTGACTCCGTCGTGTTCCTCATAGCGGTCTCGTGGTGGCACGGGTGAGTTGCCGAGCGAAAGCTCCATGCCTTGGTGTCGCGCTCTTCTTGAAGACGTCGTTGTGGTTCTTCTTTCCGTGTCAAGGCTCCGGGTGAAGATCTTTGTCCGTGTGAACTCGGCAGCGGCGACCCTCTGCGCCGTTCTCCATCTTGGGGCATTGTCACGGAGCTTAGGTGTGCTATGTCGTAGCGTGGGGTGTGTTTAATCCTTTTCGTGCTCTTTCCGCTGGTAGTATAGTCGCGTGCGTTCTGTTCTGCCGGTTATCTCAGGATTGACTTTGTAAGAGCGCCACCTCACCATCTTGTATCGTTCGGCCGTGTACTTTTTTGAATGTTGTTTTATATATAAAGCGGGACGAAAGCCTATTTCAAGAGGGATTGATTACGATGGTGGCAAGACAACAAGGTTGGATTAGAGACTGCAGCCAGCAATTATGATGAGCGACATATAACTTTGGTGTTCTGTGGCAAAGCACGGGCACTCAACTAGTCATTGTAAATGCCTTTTACTCTCTCCGTCTTATAATGTAAGATGTTTTTGCAAGGCAACTAGTCATTGTAAATGCCTTTTATTCCCTCCGTCTTATAATGTAAGATGTTTTTGCAAGCCATGTTATAGTCTGCAAAAACGTCTTACATCATGGGACCGAGTAATAGTATTCACAACGCAAGCTCATTGATGAATTGTGTCTTATATTCAGCTATCCTTGTTTCCCTAACATTCCGTAAGCAAGCAAATGATTGTGACCTTCATATCTCTCTTACTACCATACAGAAACAAAATCAACTCTTGTAGAACGATACAGAACATCCTGAGATGTCATCGGCGTCGGCATATGCTTCGGAGGGAGACCTGCTGCTATCCACAGTCTGGACAGTCTGGAGAGGGCAGACCTGTGCAGCCGTTTGGGTTCTCTGCGACGATGTTCAAAGTAGTACTCCACATCAGGCCATCTGAAAAGAGAGTATACTAGGACGTATTCTCAACACGACATGCAGGCGTGGGAAGTTAAAAGAACAACGAATGCACGGCATACTTACGACTGCCGCAGTTCAATCCTATACGGCCATGTACACCGACGATCAGCAGCAGCAGCGCGAGGAGGGCGAGAAGCCGAGCAAGCAGGCGGCGACAGTCGGGCAGCATCTTCCCGGATTGGCGACGCGCTCCTCCGTGAGTTGCCATGCCGCAATGCTTTCAGCACCTATATATAACGCTCCAAAAGGTATGCCTTTCTTTCTTGGGGGAGAAAGATCATGATGAACTCTGCTGACTGGGGCGGCCAGAAGATAGGGAGAATTAAAATCTTCGTTGACTGTAACCTGTGGATCATGAGAGTGACTTAGGGTGCAACCACCCCGGACTTCGTCGCCTCTTATCGCATATGGCACGGAAAAGTCTGCATGGATCTTCGCCAAGTTAAGAGCCCGAGATCTTGCTTCTGTCGACTGTTGTTCAGTCCACATCATTCATTAGAAATGTCTCTTTCGCTCTTGTGATCTATTCGTTCCAAGTCTCAGAGGCATGCCAGTTGACATGCTGACATACGTGTGGAAGTGGATTCCCTGTCCTGGATGTGCAATTTGGTTCAATAGTTGTACAAATCGGCGCCTTAGGGCATCTCCAACGCCGATCCTCAAACCTCCCGCATCAGTCCGGACACCACCCCCACCTAACCCAACCCAATGGCTGGTTGTTCTATGCACAGAGTTTAGCTCCACATTGCTAGTGGAGATTGAGAAACACCAATGTGATGTTCTACTCCTATTGTAGCATGAGGAAGAGAGAGCAACAACGCGCGTGCTCACCGAGTTTGAACTGGTAATATGCAGCTTGTTGGAAGATTATTTTTAGGCGAGTTTGGACTCCTATAGTATAGCATTTAGGGAGTTTAAGTGACTGAGTTGAAATGGTCTTATTTGGATTCCTTAATTCATGCATCATTATGTAGTTTGGACTCCAACTTCCAACCCCCACCAGCAAGTGGTGCCTTGAGTACGTCTTCACACAGTACAGTACAGTAGAATATAAATATGAATGTCCGTTTGACCATCATGTAATTTGACCATCTCAAAGTTGAATTGGAAGAATAATCTAAACTGATGCTTGATTGGCTGAAGGCCTGGTTGATTATTCAACACAAGGCCGCCTTCATTAGGTGCTGCAGCGCTGCAGAATGATCCTCAGACCGACTTGCAAGCCCTTCAGTGCCTCAAACTCCATCCCGGGGTGTCGCGAGAGGACGACCACAGCGCATTGCAGCTCTCAAGTGAGTTCTCCATTGCCTTCTTGTTCCACGAGCTTGACCGGTCGTCAGTCCGTTCCTCAACTAAACTGTCGAAGCGTGTGTGATAGAAATTACATGTCTACTCAGGCTCTGGGCACTCTCAGTTCCTCACTTCCCCTGGTCCTTGTCCTCTGCTCCCTTGTTTATGCATCTTCATTAGATTCTATAGCACCCCAAAATGATTCTAACACCGACCTCCATGCTCTCCGCTGCCTTAAACTCCATCTCACGACCTCTGCTAGACTCCTGGCCTCATGGAAAAATGACTCACTGCAATTCTGCAGTTGGTCCGGTGTTACTTGCAGCAAGAGACATGCATCTCGTGTCACTGCACTGGACCTCGAGTCACTTGACCTCGATGGACAGATACCACCATGTATCGGCAATCTCACTTTCCTCACAAAAATCCACATCCCCAACAATCAACTTACTGGCCAAATACCACCTGAACTTGGGCAACTAAATAGGCTGTGGTACCTTAACCTCAGCACAAACAATCTTACTGGCAGGATCCCAAGCACTCTGTCTTCATGCGTTCACCTTCAAGCTATTGATCTTGGAAGCAACTCCCTTGATGGTGTGATCCCCCCAAGCCTGAGCCAATGCTCAGATATGCAGCAGCTCAGTTTGGGTCACAACAAGCTCAGTGGAGGTATCCCAGAAGGGTTGGGGATGCTCCGAAACCTTGCAGTTTTACGTCTTGCTACAAATAGTCTGACGGGCAGCATTCCACGTTCACTTGGAAGCAGCTCTTCTCTTCACTCTGTTGTTCTCACGAACAATAGCCTCACAGGACCTATCCCGCCTCTCCTAGCTAATAGTTCCTCACTTCAACTTTTGGCCTTATCAAACAATCACCTGAGTGGAGAGATTCCTCCTGCACTGTTTAACAGTACGTCACTTCAAAAGTTATTACTGGGAACAAACAGCTTTGCTGGGTCCATACCAGCCTTGTTGAACATTGACTCACCCTTGCAGTATCTTATCTTGCAATCAAATAATCTTTCTGGCACCATACCTTCCTTTATAGGGAACTTTTCGTCCCTTCGCTGGCTCTTGCTTGGAGATAATAATTTCGAAGGTAACATCCCCATGAGTATAGATGAAATTCAAAACCTGGAAATACTAGACATCACTTATAACTTTTTGACAGGGAGTGTCCCAGCCTCTCTTTACAACATGTCAGCACTCTCATACCTTGGCATGGCTACAAACAATCTTGTAGGGGAGCTTCCACACAACATTGGATATACCCTTCCAAGCATCCAAACTTTGATTATGCAAGGAAACTGGTTCCAAGGCCAAATCCCCACTTCACTAGCAAACACAGCCAATCTCCAGGTGATCAACCTCCGCAATAATGCATTCTATGGCAGCATTCCATCTTTTGGGACTTTACCCAGCCTAGTCGATCTGAATCTAGGCAAGAATCAACTTGAAGCAGGAGACTGGTCTTTCCTATCCTCGTTGACAAATTGCACACAACTGGTGAACTTACGCTTGGATGTAAAAATCCTTCAAGGAGTCTTGCCGAGTGCCGTTGCAGGCCTTTCAAAGAGCATAGAGGTACTGTTACTAAGATCAAATAAAATTTCTGGCACCATACCACATGAGATAGAGCACCTCACAGGCCTCAAGCTTCTTTACATGGAACGGAATTTGCTTACCGGGAATCTTCCTGAATCAATTGGAAATCTTCCCAACTTGTTTGTCTTAAGCTTGTCCCAGAACAAATTTTCTGGACAGATCCCACTTTCAGTTGGTAATTTGAGTCAATTGAGTGAGCTTTACTTACAAGAAAACAGTTTGAGTGGCCCAATCCCAGGAGCTTTAGGAGACTGCAAAAAACTGCACATATTGAACCTCTCTTGTAACAGCTTCAACGGAAGCATACCAAAGGAGCTCTTTACTCTTTCCGACCTTTCTGAAGGTTTGGACTTGTCTCACAACCAACTCTCTGGAGAAATACCAATGGAGATTGGCGAGTTGATCAATCTCGGTCCACTGAATATCTCCTATAACCAACTGTCTGGTCAGATACCATCTACTCTGGGTCAGTGCGTCCAATTGGAGTCACTCCACATGGAGGGCAACCATCTTCATGGAAGAATCCCTCAATCTTTTGTGAATTTGAGAGGCATCACTGTGATGGACCTATCTCAGAACAACTTAACAGGTGAAATCCCTGAATTCTTGAAGCTCTTCAAGTCTATGAAGCTTCTCAATTTGTCCTTCAACAACCTCGAAGGATCAGTACCTGCAGATGGAATATTTCAGAATGGAAGCAATGTGTTCATTCAAGGAAACAAGAAGCTATGTGGAGCACCCCATTGCTACAGTTGCCACTTTGCAATGCAGAAACATCCAAACAAAGGCACACCTCCAACATCTTAAAGATAGTAGGATTTACTGCTCTTTTTTTGGTCCTGGTATCATGCTTCGGAGTAATTATTTGGAAAAAGAGAAAGAAAGTCACACAAGCAGCTCATCCATCCTTTGAAAAGTTACAGAAGTTTACATATGCTGATTTATTGAAAGCAGCAAATGGTTTCTCTTTAGACAACTTGGTTGGTTCAGGAAAATATGGGTCCGTGTACAAAGGTAGAATTGAGTCCGAAGTACATGAAGTTGCTATCAAAGTTTTCAAACTTGATCAACTTGGAGCAACAAAGAGCTTCCTCGATGAGTGTGAGGCCCTGAGAAACACGCGTCATCGTAATCTTGTACGGGTGATCACTGTATGCTCAACAAGTGATCCAACAGGAAATGAGTTCAAAGCTCTTGTTCTTGAATATAAGGTAAATGGCGACCTCGAAAGTTGGCTCTATCCAACATTCCACGAGCATCACCTGAGAAGGCCATTGAGTTTATATTCAAGACTAGCAATAGCAGTGGACATAGCTGCTGCTTTGGATTACCTTCATAACAACTGCATGCCTCCTATGGTCCATTGTGATCTGAAGCCCAGCAATGTCCTTCTAAATGACGTCATGGGCGCATGTGTTGGTGACTTCGGATTGGCTAAGTTCCTACGCAATTATTCTTATTCGAGCATCGGTGGTTCTACAAGCTTAGTGGGACCAAGAGGATCAGTTGGATACATTGCACCAGGTAACAATTTTCTCAACTGAGCATGGTACATTTTTCGAGAATAACTTGTAGGCTCTTGTGGATATGAAAATTTTACTTTCTTTTCCACAGAAAACCTTTGATTCATGTGGTCAAATTATGTTGTATTAATTAACGGTTTCAATAACTACACATATTGCAGAATATGGCTTTGGGAGCAAAATCTCCACTGAGGGTGATGTCTACAGTTTTGGAGTCATCGTCTTAGAAATGCTCACAGGAAAGCGCCCAACTGATGAGATCTTTAAAGATGGCCTGAGCCTTTACAAATTTGTCAAAAAATCATTTCCAGAAAAGATTGGCGAGATTCTTGATCCTAGAATCGCTCCATATTATGGGGACCAAGACGAAGAAGCAGGAGGTACTTTAGGCCAGGAAAATCATCATCAAATGGCTGGAATAATGAGCTGCATCATCGAGCTCGTTAAGATTGGCCTCCTGTGCGCCGCGGAGATACCTAAAGATCGCCCCGCAATGCAGGATGTTTACATTGAGGTCATCGCGATCAAAGAAGCATTTTCAGCACTCCAGGGCTGAGCAGAAGTAGAGCTGTTTCATTGCTCACATGTTGCTGGTTCATGACGGCTTACGTCTTGTTTGCTCTACATAAGGATTTTTTTTCTTGGTTGCAGCCGTGTTATGTTGTGAATTGTCTTCCACTTCACTGGTAAATCTATGTTTGTAGTGTATGTATAATGTGGTTCAACCCATAGTAAATAAAGCTCATGACAGGAACTTTTGTTTTGTCTTGGCTAATTTCTATCCCTACACAGCTACACCTAACAATGTGGAGTAATACTCCTATACTAAAAGTACTTTAAGCCCGACTATATGAGTCAACGCCCTGGAGATGTTAAACTTGCATAGTGGTAATATCAAACCAAATTGTTAGACCTGAAAATTGGGGTGCGTGTGCATCGGTATCGCATTGTTCCTTACACAAATCAAAGAGCAGCTTACCTCGGCCAAGGAGGGGCGAGGGATGCGGTGGAAGGATTCCGGCTGCCCCTGAGTGCCTCGGTGCGGAGGGCGGACGCGCGCGTGGACGAGGGGCCAGAGGAATGAAGGAGCAATGGATCCCATCCAGATGATGAGCCACCTCCTCCGACGGGCCGCCTTTCCCCTCTCGGCCGAAAGCCGTTCCGAGTTGCTTCCCCTTGCCCCGTCTCGTTGGTGGCTGGTGGGGCCGTGGGGTGCGCCGGCGGGGGTTGTGGCTTCGACGCGCCGGCGGGAGTTATTTACCCAAAATCACCATATTATGGGCTACGGAAATAGATTAGTACCACATTTGAGGCATGGCACAAAAAACCACCAACAATAAGACTAATCTGTAATGCGGAGCACTGATAGTCTGATGAGCTTGTGAAAACAGCGAAACCGACAAGTTGGTCCCACATGTTGGGCTGACGTGGCGACGACTAAACGCTTTGACTAACTGATGTGGCAAACGAGATACAGACCCCACCTGTCAATGACTAGACGGTCATCTTCTTCCCAAATATCTCTCTTTGAGGCATTCCATCAAACAGCTCTTAGGCGTCATTCATTTTCCTCTCGTGCCAGAGAGAGCGAGCAGCTAGCACGCC
>NC_057812.1:543304508-543313179 GCF_018294505.1 Triticum aestivum | reverse complement strand
AGCCTCGCCGCGCCGGCCGACGAGCAGCGCCCAGCCCCGCCGCGCGCCCAGGCCGACGAGGAGCACCCAGCCCGCCGTGCGCCCAGGCCGACGAACATGAGTCCGCTTCTCCATGGCAGCGGCGCTCTGGCCTGCGGGGTGCCCACAAAATGTTCGTTGAAATGCCTATAAAAAAAGGGGAAGAAGTAGAAAAAAACAAATACTTGAGTCATTGACAGGTGGGACCTATTGTCCAAGTCAGCATATTGTCCACATACGCACGCCATGTCAGCCCGACATGCGGATCCAATTTGTCAGTTTCGCTGTTTTCGCGACCAAATTCCGCCGTCAGTGCTCCGCGTTACAGATTAGTCCCATTGTTGGTGGTTTTTTGTGCCCTGCCTCAAATATGGTACTGATCTGTTATCCTAGCCCATAATGTGGTGGTTTTGGGTAAATAACTCACGCGCCGGCGGTGGTGCGGAGGTTGGGGGCTTTTTCTTTTCAGAAACGGTTGGGGGCTCTCGGATGCCGGGGCGGCGCAGGCCGCGTGGTTGGCTTTCCAGCAGACCTGGCCAAATACCGCGGGCCAGCCCGGTAGCGTTTGTGGCCTGGCCCACCATCCTATGTTGATAGGTTTTGATGAATTATTTTTCATGAAAAAATCGGACGAAAAAACAGAACCAAGAGCACACGCTTTTTTTTCTTTACGAAAGAGGCACGACCGTGCCTCTCGCGAAAGCAAACCTGTGCCTATCGCGGTTTCCGAGAGGCACGGCGGAAGCAAACCCGTGCCTCTCGCGAAAGGAACGTTTTTTTTTTGTTTCCAAGAGGCACGGGGCTGTGCCTCTCGCGGAAGCAAATATGTGCCTCTTATGGAAGAAAAAAAGAAAACATTTTTTCGCATAATTTTTTTAATACATTTTTTGTCCAAAAGCTAAAAAAGATTGGTGAAAAACCAAAAAGTAAAAAAATCTAAAAAGTCAAAAATGCATGCGAAAAAATAAAAAAAATCGCAGGCACATGACGGCTAAGAGCGCGCCAAGTCAGCCTATTCCAAATGACCCTTGAAAGGGTACCGAAGGAGTGCTCTTTGATTAGTTGCTCTCACCTCGGGGCCACTATATCTTGTTTATAGCGAGTTGTATGGTATGCTCGTCTGAAGATTTCTCCTCCGCACTACAGTATTTAGGCCGGGCCATTTTCATGCGTTCATTCGCTCGCTCGATGGTGGCTGCGTTTGTTCTGGTTTTCTTTGTTTTTTTTCTTTTTTCTTTGGTTTTCTTAGTTTCTTTATTGGTCTTTATTCAGTTTTTTTCTTTTTGTTTTTCTTCATTTTCTTTGTTTCTTTCTCGGTCCTCATTGGGTTTTTCTTGTCTTGTCTTTCCTTTTTCTTCATTTTCTTTAATTTTTTATTATCAATTTTCTTGTTTTCTTTGTTTATTTTTCTTTATTCTTTGTTTTTCTTCGGTTTTCTCGTCTTCTTTTTCTTTTTTCCTTCTGTTTTCTTTGTTTCTTCCCTGGTTTTCTTCTTTCTTCGTTGTACTTTAGTATTCTTTTATTTTTCTTTATGTTTCTTTGTTCTGTTTTCCTCATTTTTCATTTTTAACACATGTCTACTTTTTCAGTACAATTTAGTGTACACGTGAACATTTTTAGTGTACCCGTGAACATTTTTTATGTATTACATTTCTCAAATACATGATGTACGATCTTTCTTAAAGTATGTTTTGAACACTTTTGAATACATGGTTAGCATTTCTACAAATACATTCTGAACATTTTTTAGTGGCAATAAACATTTTTGTAAACTACGATAACATTTTTGTACATTGCATAAACATGTTTAGAACTTTCACGGACTTTCTTTCATAAACACGTGAATGTTCCTGTTAAAATGTCTCGTGGTTTTTTCAGTGGCAATAAAAGATTTCCTAAATTACACAAACATTTTCTTACATTGTATAAACATTATTTTGTTTGAAATATTATCCACATTGCTTTTAATGGTACGAAGCATTTATTTATACTACGTGAACATTTTTGTATATTGTATACACATTTTCAAAATTTTCACATACTTTTTTTTAAACAGAGGCATATTTTATTCTCATGAACATTATTTTAAAGCTATCGACATTTGTTTAATTGTGCTAAGATTTTTTATACTGTGCTAACATTTTCCAAATTCATATTTTAGAAATAAGTAAATTTAAGGTTTCAAAATATATCCAATTAAAAAAATCAAATTTAGCGCAACGTCAGTGTAGCGAACCCACGTCCTACTGGGTCAGCCCACCACGGTAGGAGCTACGCGTGGGCGAGGCTACCTTTCACCTCTTATAGGCTAGGCATAGGCGCGCCCGAGGCACGTGGTGGGCAGGAGAGCAGGGCACGCAGCCCATTCAGGCATGCACACTTTTTTGCCCGTTTAGGGTTACATTTAGCCCTTTTAGGCAGAATTTCCAAAAAGGCCCAGAATCCATAAAGGTCACATGGGCCCGGGACGACCCGTTTAGTTAATGCACCATGCACATCCCCGGAGGCAAGGCTCGTGTGTCGGCATGACACGACCCACTTATAAACGAGGCTTTGCGTGCCATGTCGTGCTAGGCTCGTTTACGGGCAGGTTAGGCTGTGTCGTGCCTAGGCTAGCCAGCCCGTTGGCCACCTCCGCTCTACGGGGAGCAGTGTGGCGGTGGTGGTGGCTTTTCTCCTTGACTGTGTGGAGGGCGAGGAGCGAGGTTGTGGGGATCCTGGTGGTGGTGTGGTGTCTCCCGAATCAGGTGTGGAGGTTAGATTAGGTGGGGACGATCATGGTGACTGTGGTACCTCGTTGTGGCGTGGGGGAGCCTGTAGGCAAAAGCTTCGCCGTCCGACGGCGGCGGCGGCGGCGATGCATGCGGGTGTCATGCCCCTCTTGGGGGGAGGGGTGGTCGTTGTGATCCCTCTCCCGCGTCAAGGCTCTGGGTGAAAACCCTTGGACGTATCTTGGCGGTGCATTGCATCGTCAACCTCTTGGGGTCATCATTGTGGAGCTTAGGTTGCCTCTGGTCACGTCTCTTCGTCGTCGACGGGCAAACTCAGATCCTATCTCGAAACTCCTTCCGCTCTGGCATGGTCCGCTCCCGTTGGCATCCTATCTTTTACACACGACATCATTGGCACCGCTCTCGTCCTTGTTGTCGTTCGGAAGGATCGGCGCTCCACGGTCCGAAGCGAGAGGGAAGATGGCGGCGATGCTGGGTCAAAGGGGCAAGGAGGAGGCAGGAGAGCGAGTTGTCAGCTCGGGGAGGAGGAGGCAAGGTGAACAGTGGAGAGATCCAGCTGGGGGAGGCGCGACCTCCACCCTCCGGAGTGGACGGAGGAGGAAAATGTGGTGAGGGTGCGAGACGAGAGAAATTTTGGTTGTAGTTACAGTGAAGTTGAAGGGCAAGCTTTGCCGAAGGGGTGGGAAGCCGATCTGGAGGGGCTTTTTGCTTCTCAGTGCATTTTTTAAGATGGTTCTATTAAGCTAAGCACACATATTATTTCTTTGTTTAGGTTTGTGCTTCTAGGGGCCTAAAAGTTCCACAAGCCAAAGCTCAAACCCAAACAAACATGGCTTATTTGTCATCCATTATTTAGGCAGAGCAATATGACAAGAGAATGCTAGGCTATATCCTTGTGGTAGGGACTTGTTGGTGTGTCTATTTCATTTTTCCTCTACCATTTTGCCTTGGTACACTCACGTCGCGTTCTTGTACGCACTCCTGTAGTGCCTCTTGTATCCCCTGCACTTTCTCTGGCACTATCAATGAAAAGATATGCAAGCCTTCTGCGTATTCGCAAAAAAGAAGAATCTGCTGTCCATCATTTACCAAGCAATTCGATTTGATATACAATTACAAAACCACCTTTGAGACAATAACAAGTGAAGGAGCTTCAATTTCGTTAAGAAATCATTCCATTCCACGAAGATTTTCTCTCTCTCTCTTTCTCTCTCTCTCTCTCTCTCTCTCTCTCTCTCTCTCTAATTGCTACTCTGGTATACCCTTTATTGTGGCACCTTTATGAACAGAGGGGACATTATTGTGTACCAAGAACATATCCCCCTTCAATGAGTTTTCAGATCTTCCTACATTTTAAACAGGTAAACGCCACATAAATGACTGTATGCCAAGCAAAGTTTACACCAACCGTAAGCTAACCAGGCTAGTAGAAGAGGATCGACGATTACTGTGAGGGTGCAGCTCCATACTTGCTATGGGAATTCAGTAGCAGATGGTAGACTGGGTCCTGGTATGACACTTGTAGAAGTTGAACCACAATGTACCCACAAGTCGTGATGCTACAACAAAGAAAAAAGTGGATAAGAGTAAATAAGCTCCATACACAAATAAATACTCGATGCTGCATATTAACATTAACAAGTACTCCCTCCGTCCCAAAATTCTTGTCTTAGATTTGTCTTGATACGGATGTATCTAGTACTAAGAAGTGACTTGATACATCCATATTTAGACAAATTTAAGACAAGAATTTTGGGACGGAGGGAGTATATATTACAGCTTTACATAACTAGAGCTGTACAACATAGTACTACCTTTGTTCACTAACGTAAGATGTTTTGGCAGCTCAAATTGAACTGCCAATTAGTGAACAGAGGTAGTAATTCAGAAAGCAGCTCACACATATCAACCAAAAATAATCCTGGAGGGGACTACTAGAGAGAACATTGAATAATATTCCCTATATATATAGTATTAGAACGTGTGCATCTTGCACCTAGCATGAAAAACATAAAAGCTAGAACTCATACTAAATTACGACTAACATCTGATGGTAATAATTCATCAGCATGGACAAAAGATCCATTGTTAGTTAGTACTCCCAGTGATTATTGTATTTGATATGTATAGCCGTACTACTAATTACACCTTATGTTGATACAAGTAATGCGGTTATATTGATGTTGTATGAACCACAAGGAGATTCCAAACGTACTGTAGTGATACGCTAAGACACTGTATGTTGAAAGCCCCCAAAAAGAATTATGTACCTTCCAAAGCATATCAACAAGCATATCCAAATGACTGCTGAGATCCAAGTCGACTCCCTGTGAACAACCCATACCTGTTGACATGTCATCAAAGATTAACCACTTGACCTTGTGTTGCACATCAGGGAGTAAAATACAAGAGTATACACTCCCAACCAAGAAATAATTTTGTCAGCTAGAACTACAGAAGTTACTGAACAAAACAAATATAACCACCATCAAGGTAATTACAAAATACTGACATTGCGAATTTTCAAAGAGGAGATAAGAAAGTTGGACGTAAACTGCAATCAGTGTATGCAGAAAATATTATAGATTAAATTTAGTGGAATATGATTTGACAACAAAATACAACTACTCTTTTTTTTACCATTGACATGAACTAAATACCATCGCATGATCAGGATTTAGAACCAAGTTTAATGGGCAACCCAAATAACAACAGAACCAATACTAGTAGTTTTAATAGGGAAAACATTATTTCATCCGCTGCACAAGCTGAAATATGAATGACAGTGCATTTATGAAGACATGAAGCTATGTATGCTTTGGCGAAACTGCCACAAACAGCAATTTTGAGAAAGAAAAGACTAAAAAAAGTACACTTTCTTTGATACACCTTAACACCAAACAGTGACTATCTATTCAAGTCAACAGACTATATGAGCGCATCCATGTTGAAACAACACATGGTTATTTCTACCATTTGGTGTTTGGGATGAAGCTGCCACACCACCCAAACGGGCAAGTGATGGATCATCATCTTTACAGAGTAGCACTGTGTGGGACTAAGTATCTTAGCCCTGTCCATACCACTTTAGCAGTGTCAGCTAGCAGTAGGCGCTATATTACCATTGCTGCTTATATGTTCACCCTGCTGATAAGGTTCAAACAGGAATTTAGTATGTTCCATTCTTATTTTCATTTTTGACAGAATACGGGTGCCATTTTGACAGGTATGTCACAGAATGTGTAGTTTGGAAACTTCCCTTAGAAATGTACTTTTGTGAGTCAGGTTAAGGTATGTATAACTCCATGAAGTAAACTCTAATTGCTTTGAACAACCACTAAGATTTGAAGATTTCTCACCGATATTGCAAAGACATTTATATAGAAGTCAATTAAGGTTGCAGCCATCCACCTGTGCACAAGAAAATTGTGAAGTTCAGTTTTCCAATTGTTAACATCAGTAAAATTAGGTAATCCAACCAAAAGTACCCAAAAAATCAGAGTTTGCATAGTGAATGAGAAAATATATCTAGTTAGGAGTACCTAAATTTTTAAATCAATGGAAAATATTCACAAATGTGAGTACCATTACAATATTTACTTGGGTCATGCCTCTAATGATTCTCTTTCTTTTGTGGATGGACTCCTAGTCTTGTCCACAACTATGGTGAGTGCCAGGTAGTACTGTGTTACAACTTACTGAGTAACACAGCTAGGTACTCATGGACGTGAGCATTAAAATTAACTCCTAACTGCAACTTCAGCATAGATGTGCTTCTAGCACGATTCCTATATCTCATGCTTACTTTATGTTTTGAAACTATCTAGGACTTTTGTCTATTCTAAGGTTCTGTAGTCTAGTATCTGATTGCTACCTTCAGTCTTTTATCTGCTACATCTAACTGGACACACAATACATCAAAACACAGTTCTAAGAAACTGACGGATGCGAATTATGAATATATTCACTTACGGTGTCAACAAATCCTTCCTGAAAGGCAGTCCATCTGTAATGACAGTATACGTGACAAGTGCAGCCATGAGTATGCCCAAAATGCTGAAAATAGTTCTCCCGATGACGACAAAAGAACACTTCCTTTCGGGTAGATTATCTTGCCTGAAAAAAGAGATGCCTAATCCGTTTAAGTTTGAGATAAGCGTCAGCACGAAATAGAAGAGCTAAAATTTGTTTCTTTTCATTTCAACTTGACGTGCCATAGTGCAGTCATCTTCATTCCTCCTTATTCATGCAGTGAAAAGTACTGAGCAACTGTGGCACACTAGAATTTTGCAGGCATTGCACCAACAAGGTGACTCCAGATGCTCATTTTGTTCAGATAACACAAAACTAGTCATTTAATGTGGAAATGATGTCTTCTTGAAATAATTTATTAATATTCCTTTATTTGCATGGACAAGGAACTAGAAGTTCAGAATAAGTACAAGAGCTCAGAAACTATCATCACAGTGTACAATAATGGCATAAGAATTGTCTAATGCAAGCAAAATAAACAGAATAAGTATCAATAATCCATGATGCAAAGGAATACCGTCAAAGCTAAAATTGAATTTTCGATATAATGTTAACGACTGTTGATTAATGCAGTTCTTTTCATAGTTGCAGTTATTAAATCCTCTATTATGATATAAAAAAAATAGTTGATCCAAATGAATCCGTATCATGCATATAATGGAAAAGAATTCGATTATATACCTGAGCAACAAAAGATCAAGCGGATTTTGGGAAAGCCCTGAAGATGTTATCTCAAATAACTTGCTAACAATATAAGCACATGTAGTGGCACTGAAAAAGTAAAAGAAAAAATAACGTCACATTAAGTGGAATAGAACACCTCCAGTCAAACAGAACTGTGAAACAAGCCATGATAAGTCAGAGGATAATAGATTATTTGCAGAAAAGAATACCTGCCGAAACAAACCAACAGTACTACCCAGAAGATAGAACTAATCCAATTTCCTTCCTTGTAGACGACCCAAGTCTGAAAGATCATAAATGAAAGAAACAGTTCAATCTCTAGCAGAAGTTGGAAACAGAGTGTTTATGTCCACATTCTGTAGACCGATAGCAAAACTAAGCCAACATTCAGTGCTCAATCCCTGCAGAACCAAGCATCCTTTCAGACAACGCTAGGAAAGCGTCTCGATGCATTGATTGGATATGTTAGCAACGCCTCAAGTCTACATATATAAAATGTGGACTCCGTAAATTCGCTGTTTCGCGTAAAAAAAATCTCTGTGAATCAAGCAGAATAGCTAGTTTGAATGAAACAGAAAAAATACTGGCTTTGACAATTTACTACTTCGTGCACAAGCAGGAATTGATGCAAAAATGTCATGCAAACATGGTTATAGAAGAGTATCTCCTCGCTTTTTTTAACAATATGCCTCCTAGCTTGGTTAGGGAGTTGGCAAGTTAGTTAGCTGGACTGCACATCTCATCTTGAAGCTGCAATTATTGTTAGCTTTATTAATTGGATATGTTATGCATTAATTACTTCAATTGTTTAGGTACTCTCATATAAAGGCTGTTATGTATATCAGCAAAAAGAAACATTAAATTCATTGACATTCCAATCTCTAGTTTCTCTTCTCTCCAAAGCTAGCCGCACAAAAATGTTGTCTTCTTGGTGATATATATGCCATAAGGATCTAAGGATCAATACAAATCTGTGCAATCTCCAAACAATGTGTCAACCATAGTTTTTAAGGCGGTAAGGCGACCTAAGGTGCTGGGGGGGCGCCTTATCGCCTAGGCGACGCCTAAGCGCCTAAGGCGGACGCCTAAGCGCCTAAGGCGGGCATATTTGTAAGGCGCTGGGGGGGCGCCTTATCGCCTAAGCGTCCAAGGCGGGACGCCTTAAAAACAATGGTGTCAACGATAACATTAGTTAAGATAGAGTG
>NC_057812.1:543270363-543304273 GCF_018294505.1 Triticum aestivum | reverse complement strand
CTGTACTGCCATTTATTTTCATCCCTGAGTACAACCCATGTATAATCATCGATGTTTGAGCCAAAGAAAAGGCAATGCAGTTACAGATATAGCACCACATTTGAGAATTTACAGAATATATTTTCAGGCAGATGTGAAGGAAAACACAGTGAATCAGTAGAAGGAAATTATTGAAAATTGCAAGTTTGACACGAGGAATCCTATCAATGACATGATATATTTTTCCCGATAGTTCTATTTATTGAATAAAAAGGGTAGCTATATAGTAGTCTACCCTTGGAAAATGTGTGTCACCTGTTATAATATCAAATATTCTAAACATCACATGCATTCTGTAAATAGCATTTGGACAAACTAATTGCTTAGCAACGAGGAAATAGAAATACACAGAGATAGAGGATTTACCGAAATCGCTGCTATATTTACATAAAAATCAACCAGTGTTGTCATCATCCACCTGCACACAGGAAGAATTACTATTTTTCAAGTGAAAGTCATTTGGAAACATATAAGATTGGACAACAACTGTTATCTGCGTACTCTGATGCAATGCATAATTCACTGGTTAAAAAAGTATCAGTTCTCTCAAGAACACACTGCCTACAAAACTATTCAACATTTGCACCTAAAGAGTAGCATTTCTCAGGAGCTACCTAAGTCTGCAGCAATGCAAACCAAGCCTGAGGTTAAAAAAGCTATCGGTTCTCTGAAAAACACACTGCCTAAACATTATTCGACACTGTATTTTAAGAGTAGCATTTCTCAGAAGATTCAACACTGTATTTTAAGAGTAGCATTTCTCAGAAGCTACCTAAACCTGCAGCAATGTTGACCAAGTCGAGTCTCCGTGTCATACTCATACCACCTTACTAATTCAACACACATAACTAAATCCAGATATAAGCAGCATCTTAAAGCTAAATGCTTGCAAAGATACATAAGGTTTATGCCTTTCCTGTGTATAAGATTTACACAGACGGATGGTAACTGAATTTCACGAGCAAATGAAAGTTCATAACTGAACATATAACTATGCGAGTGCTACAAATGGTGCTAATTAATCACAGCTAACCACCTAGTAAGGCAAGTTACGCTGTACTAGAACCAACGATGCTCAACAGGGAATTTCAACATACAGGTCGTACTCACACCAAAAAAAAAGTGTAGCGGCTTCCTACCGATCCACAAGGGAGCACACCGGAACGAGACGTTCTTCAAAATTCACCGCAGCAATCAGCATATAATTAATAATCCTTCCTCTTCAACGGCGAAAAGAAAGAACAGTTACTCACGGTGTCAGCAGCTCGGCGCGGAACGGCGAGCCGTCGGTGATGCAGGTGTACACCAGGGTGCCCACCATGAGGCAGCCGAGCGCGGCGAACACCGCCCTGTACACGACCAGGGCACCTGCCGCCGGCATGGCCGCGCGCTACGAGCTTTACTGCGAGGCGAAGGGGGCGCGGAGTTTGGTGGAAGGGCTGTGCCGAAGACGGACAAGTAGGAGGAGGAATTGCGTATCGTCCAGGTGGGTACTGTGGACGGGATGCTAACACGTCGGTGAGGCGGAAGCGGTGGCGGAGGCGGGGCCACGTCGACGTAGGGCGCGCACGCCGCCGCCGTTTGCGACTTGGTAGGGCGAGGAGCGGAGGAGGTCGCGTATGGAGACTAGTTCGTGAATAGGGGAAGGGGGAGCAGCGGAGGTTGCCACCGGATTCCGGCGCTGGTCGGCGAAGAAATCGAGAGGTTGCCATCAGGAATTTCCCATTCTCCTTTTTTATTTCTTCTCTTTAGCGGCTTTCTTTTCGTTTTTCATTCGTTTTTGCTATTTTTATTTTCTTCTAAAATTGTACACAGTTTTTAAATAAATTTCATAACTATCAAGAAATAAGTTTTAAAATGTTCACGTTTTATAAAAATTCTTCAAGTCTTTAAATAATATTCATAATTTTGTAAAAACATAATGTCTTATAAACTGTTACCAGATGGTTTATTTTTTTCTAAATGTTCACTTTTCAAAAAAAAAATCATTTTCTGGAAGAAATGAAATAAAAGCAGACTAAAAATAATAATATAGAAAAGGCAAAAGAAAAGTCCAAGGAAACACTAACTACCGCATTGAGCGCTAAATTAGTCGGTCCACCCGATCGCCTTGTGCGAAATGTGGACATCTTGATGCAAAAAGCGTCACATATGAGCTTCTCGGTGGATCCTACTGCATGCATAACGCGTCAAATAAAACACAAACAAGCACCTCCTAGTACGCTCCCACCGCTATAAATTCATGAATATTTTTAAATCCATGAATGTTGTTTAAAATCTACAAATATTTTCTAAATTCACAACAAAACTGAATTCGCAATTATTTCAAAAATTCACGTTTTTCTAGTTCTCACACAGTTTTCAAAAGTACGAACATTTTTTGTATCCGCACAATTTTCAATTTTTCAATTTTTAAATGGCAAACAATTTTTCATTGTTTTGAATTTGTTAAGATTTTCTTAATACAAAATAATTTATTGAATCATCAGAAGAAATTCCTAAACTTTTATGAATTTGTGAACATTTTATTAATTTGCAAATATTTTTGGACTCACGAACATTTTTACAAACTCGCAAATTTTTTTAAAGCTCGGAAACATCTGTTCAAGATTTATATACATTATTTGAAGTGTCACAGTAGGAGAACGGGGCGTTGACCCGTTGGCTGGGCAGGTAGGTTAGCTGCCAACCCGCCCGTGCTCGAGCCTCGGCTCTAGCGCGCGGTGCTCGCAGAGTTTTCTTCTATAAAAAAGCCAACAAGGGTTAGCCATGGGTTGGTCTCATTTTTTTTCGAGTGTCCCAGCAGCATGCTCCATCCAGCGATCGGACCAAAAGAAACAAGCAAACCGGTCATGAATTGTAGAAAATGTTTGAGAATTTAAAAATGTTCATGGATTGGTAAATAAATTTGCACATTTATATAAATGCTCTTAACTGTAAAAGTATAAAAAAAATAAACAATGTTCTTAATTCCAAAAAAAGTCAAAAATGTAAAACATGTTCATGAATTTTAACAAACTTGAGGAGCTTTTATAAAATTATCAGAATTTTAATATATTCACCAATTTTAGAATCATCATGAATTTTACAAACAATTCATGATTTTAAAACTCATGGAATTTAAAGTGACGGAAGCAAAAAATGAATTAAAATTGAAAAGAATAAAATAAGAGGTTATGAACATGAATAAATGAAATGAAAAAAAACACCTAAATAAAACCAAGCCGGACAAAAACCATGAAAAAGAAAATTGTCATAAAACACCAACAACCAAAAGAAAGCTCAACAATTGAGGAAAAAGCGTGCCTAAATGAGTCCGGCCGACTATCGTTCATTGGTGTGTGTTTTCTACCATTTTGCATGTGTAGGCCGGGTCTCCAAACGGGTGTCACTCGCACAATGTGTGATTATTTAGCACATCATAAGGCCCATAAGAAATTGGGTGGAACTATCGAAAGGGCAATCATATTGCCGAATCCTATCTGGCACTTATAGTGTCAAATAAGAACAATCGGAACCGGGTGCATCCCACCCGTTTTTATGCCGGATATTCTCTAGTTTTTGTTTGGTTTTTGTCGGTTTTTCTTCTTCTTCTTTTTTGTTTCCTTTTTACATTTTTCCACTTTATTTTTCCACATTTCCTTAGTCTTTCTGTTTTTATTCAATTTAAATTTCCTATTTTTAATTTCACACAAATTTAAAATTCACGAATAAATTTAAATTCACATTGTTTAGATATCATGAAAACACTCAAATTCGTGATTTTTTTTCAACTTGATGAACATTTCATAAAAAATTGCAAACAATTTTTCATATCAGTGAACTTCTTTAATTTATGGATATTTTAAAATTCAAGAAATTATTTATAAATTGTCATTTTTTAATTCATTCACTTTTTTGAACATTTTTTTATATTCACGATCTATTTTCAAAATTTTAACTTTTAGTCAAATTCGTAGAACTTATTCAAAATCTCATTTTTTTCAAAAGTCGCCAATCTTTTTGAGGGGCTCAAAAGTCACCAGGCAAACAAAGGGGGGGGGGGTGCAACCGAGTTTGCGGGCAGCTTGCGTTGTTGGGCCGGTCCCACGAGCAGCTAGCATGACAACATGGAACGATGTTGTGTCAATGCACTGACTATATATATGAATACTTTTGAATTTGCAAACGGAGTCCGGTGCATTAGTAGTACCAATTGTTCCGGTGCACCAGATACGCTCTCTGCAACACTTTACACAGGGCATTGACGGGTCAGTCCCGTTAGCGGTTCTGTTTATTCTTCCTTGGTTTTTCTTGTTTGGGTTGGTTTTTCTCTGTTTTAGCTCTACCATTTTGTTTTTTCTTTAATTTCTCTCTTTTTATTTTTATTTTTTATAGTTTTTATTTTTTTATAAAATGGATATAATTTTGTTATGATCGCACAAATACTTTTGTTAAAATACATGAACTTTTTTGAGCGTTTTTAAAATATGTGAACAATATTTAGAATTATACAATCAATTTTAAATTACATGATTTTTGTAAATATATGAACCCATTATAAAATTACAAGAATATAAATAATGCCAACGAACAATTTTTAAATTTACATGGATAATTTTGAAACGTGCGACCACTTTTTAAAATTACATAAACATTATTGAAGTATGCTACCATTTTAAATTACATGAGCATTTCTTTACTAAAGGAGAGTGTGGTATTTAAATTACGCAAACATTTTGCTTCTCAAGTATCGATACTATTGACTTGTCAACATCCATATTTTTTCTTGAGAGCATCTATCCCCAAGGAGAAATCCTATTTCTAATTAAGTCGATGATGAACGTTGATAGTTGAATATCCGTTTCACGGTCTACAAATTGTCAACATAAAAACAACAACTCGCTCCTTCCCATAATATAAGATGTTATTACATCCAATATACTCATGTATTGAATGTAATAACATATTTTATTATGGACAGAGGGAGTACTTTATAGGCTCGTATTTACTTTTTTCTAGGTACCTACCGTGCTTCCTGAAAGGGGTGCACATGACTAGTGACGCAAAATCCATTATCCTCAGTACTTCTGAAGCTCTTCTAAAATACAGGGTCGTCTCACAGTGTTGATAATCTAGAGAAAAGAAGGCCGCTATAGACATTCCGAACCGAAGAGTGCTGCGTCATGGCCAACCTTGTAGCCAGAGGAGAACCAGGTGGTGACTGGACTGGAGTCGTCTCGTCCGAGAAGATAAGGAGGCGTTTCTTGCCGGATGGCCTGACGACAACTTTTTTTTTTGACAAATGCCTGACGACACCTTTTTTTTAGGGCTTCCTGACGACAACTGAGAGATGGCGAGTTCGCGTTCCGTTTTTTGTCCCCTCTTCTTCAGGTCAGACGGCCCGGCCCGGCATACGCGTGTCCACATTCGGCCCGTTTTATGTGCTCGCGCAAGCATTTCTGGAGTGCCGATTGCTCTGCTTGTCCTTGTATCGACCCATCTGAACATACTATTCTCCCCTAAAAAAAGTTCTAACCATACTATGCCGTCAAAGAACTAAAAATCTGAACATACTGTCTCTCTCTAAAAAAATACACTCTGAACATACTGAACTCAGCATTGCAGTTCTTTTTCTTTTTTCACTAATACAAATGCAACGGCGCTGCTTTCATCATATCAAGAAGACATAAAAAAAGCTTGTACGGAACTTAAACAGAACCTAATTTTAGACTGCATGGTCTGAATGTTGCAAGACTGTAAAAGCTCATGTATGGAGCCAGCCAGCAGCTCTACAGAGGCATGAAAAGCTTAGCTGCGACGATATTCCGAACCTGATAAGGAAAGACCAACTAGTCAGCATTGCATGATCTAAAGGAACAACAAAGGCAGCATTGCGTTGCACTTATCCAATAGGTCCAATTATCTTCAGATAAAGTCCGAGCAGTGCATACAAGGCAGTGATTATTTGTTACACTCAACAAGCTCGGCAACGAAAGGCGCCAACTACTGTACAAGCTTTGCAGAAAAGAGAGCGTCTTTGATGGCGCCACCGAATTTCTTACTGGTTAAGACTCGACGGTCAGATCCTTGCTGCTTAAGATTCTCTGCTCTGTTAATGGTGCACATCTATCTTATCTCTGTGAACTGCTCAAGAGAGAGACAGCTCGCGGAATCAGAAGAGGCCATACATGAAAGGCATCAAATTTCCCCGGAATTAAGTTTTCGGCTTTGTCGCGATACGCCCCGTAAAGTGTGCTATCTGGCTCCACTAAGGGACAACGTAAGCTTGTTCATTAGTCTCAAGTCAACCGCTTGAGCTGTTGCCAGATGCTCTAATCAGTGTGCTTTGTTTCCTTGCGTTGCCCTCCATGATGCAGATCCGGACTAGGTTACTGGTTCATGTGCTGGCTGCCGTTGGCTCACGCAACCTAAGCTTTTCTTTAGCTGGACTGAACCTGACCGACCATTCATAAACAAAGTTGGGTGCAGTGCAGATAGTATCATCAATTCGTGATTAGATCGAAACATACGGCTAACATGAAATATCCATCATGGATCTCGACAAGTCATCTGACCATAACTGCACCAGTATTCTACACAACCTCTCCTTATTTTTACTTGGGGCAGCCTGAAAGCAACATTTTGGTCAACGTCTTAGTTTCTTCAGTTAACTTAACCCGATCGCAACCATTAACTAGCTTGTATGAGAGCTGGCACGGCATCTGCACTAGTTTTTCTTCCCCGGAACCGATGATCCGATCGGTGTCACATAGCTTTCAGGAAAGAAACTGGGGTGCAAATACGCGACTTACCGCGTAAAAAACTTGTGCCTTAACAAGCTCTCCTAAGCCAATAGGACGAAAAGCAATGCTTCTCCAGCCTTCTAATGCTCAAGAAAGCAATTCCCAGGGACATCTTGTTGTGTGTGCATTGGATGCCACTAACAATCATAGCATAGGCTGGCTGCCTCTCCCAAGGCCAGCCTTTATGTTTGTTTATCCCAAAGGGGGCGCCGGCATTGCCCTTTAGATGCAAGACAAAACCTAGCACTAGTTCCTCCCGGCTCTGTCCTACTAGCAGATTAGGAAGTAGCAGCAGCATCATTGTGGCTGGGCGGCCACCTGCAATCAATCAGCCGGGGTAGAAGAAAAAGACCAGAAAACAGTTGAAAGGACAGGAGATCTTTCTTAGGCTCGGTTGCTTACAGCTATAAAACCTCTCTGCTGCAAAGACGGAGATTTTGTGTTCTGCGAGGAATATTGCATGGCAGTTTCCTTTAAAAGGGTGGCGGGAAAAGTGGAGCCATGGGTGGAAGGCAAAATATTCACCATATATTCTCGTAGATCATGGCAGCACGACACTGAGAGGGATGATGAAATTCACAGTTTCACACATAGTTACAGAACACCGAATGCACATCGCGTAAGATTCTTTTGTCATCTCCCGGCGAAATAAAAACCGTCTGCTATCGGATCGCATGCATGATCATATTGCTTTTCCCTAGGCGTGAACTTAGATTTCTAAGCGCATTTATAAAGTGAACTCATTATAGAAAATCCCTCAGAATAATTATAGTTCGATGAGCCGAAAAAATATCTCAAAAAATATCAGAAGTTAGAAGGGACCTCCGAAAGCTGATTCCATACAGCTCTGGGCTCACCTGTCATTTTTTTTGTTTGAAATCGTAAAACCGTAGAACAGTTGGTCTACAGTAATTTTCTCGTTAATTATAAATAAGTACAATATTTACAAAAACCAGAAATAAAATACACTCATATCAGAACTATCCAATACCTGCTCTAGGGATCATGAGTGATTGATCTGAAACTCCTCGATGCCTGCATCATAGATGTGCACCAATCCATTCCTTCACAATGCTCAAATACTTTTCTTTGATTCTGCGCTGCAGTAATATAAGATCTTTGAGAGCTCTCCTGTCAGTTCATGTTCACACACTATATAAAGAGATACTCCCTCTGTATACAAATGTAGGGCGTTTTTTGCAGTTTAAATTAAATGCAAAAACGTCTTACATTTGTGTACAAGGGGAGTCTTTTTCTAGTAAACTTTGTTACTAAGAATTTACAATTTTGTATCCAACTATTGTGTGTGAAATAGGTGATTTGGATAAGAGAGTTATCTTAAGACTTCTTGAACCAAGGTGGAGACGTGATTCAAACTCATAAGAATTTTGCTTCTGTAACAGAAAAAAATTATGGAGCAATTAGCCTAATCATCTCCTAATCCTAAATCTTCAATTTGTTTCTATCCATTCCGTTCAAACGCACCGACCAAATGGAAACTAATTAACATCTTCACTAAATCCTTTAGTGCTGATGTGAACTCTCTTCTTGTTCAGTTAAACCATCTATTTTTTGCCATTACATTAGAATTCACACATGCACCGATGTACGAGCCCAATTATGAATTTGATCAGTCTTACATTGATTTGACAACAAAGCTGGTTGCGAGGGATAATCTGGTATAGCCCCAGTTTTCAATTAATAAAGGCGAGTTTAAGTCTTCATGATTATGTATTTATTATTTGCACCAAAAGTCATAAACTTTGCTAAGAAGATGTGCCGAAGAACACCACATGACACGATAATTTAACAAGCTAAACTAATCAGTAATTGAATAATCATCGGTAACTCCATGGACGGAGCTAGTTAAGTACATGGGTGTACAGATGTACACCAATTATTATTGGAACAAGAGCTTAAAACTAATAGCTCATCTTTAATAAATTAGTAGAGAACACTAAGTTTTAATCTATGTACATCTAATTGAATTTTTTTGCCTCCACCAAACGGGTAACTTTGTTTTGTTAATTTTACAAAATTGTGGGGACATGTAAAATTGTATTTAACATTAAACTCCCGATGATAAGGCTCCCCTAAAAAAAGGTTGTAAGTGATAAGGTTGATTATTTGCACTATCACCACCAAGACAAATTAATTCTAGCAAAGCATCAAGAATATGGTCATGAACATGATAGGCAGAAAGGAAGCGGCCTACCAGGAGAGGACTCCAGATGGTCAATCCAATTATCTACCCCTAGCCAGTAGCCAGTATTTCTATATGTGAACTGGTAATCTCTAAAAGGGCATGTGGGAATAGAACCGTATGCAACTATTCGCTCCATTTACAGGCTTCCCCCCAAAAGTGGGATATTGCAAGATTATATTCTCCTTTGTATGGACAATGTGGGCACAAGATCTACGGTTTCTCCACAGTTCTGACTCTAGTTGAGTACAACTATATTAGCGCAATGGGGACCTCTTAAGCAGGAATGCCCACACTAAGGGGGCAGGGCAATATTGTGTGCATTGCATAGAGTAGTAGCTTTAATTTTCGGTTCCACGGGCTTCTTAAATGTTCGAATTAGCCATGCTGCAAATAGGCACTGAAGCTACCCCCCATTGTGCTAAAAAACACTTATATAGGCTTGGTGTAATTAAGCTTCCATTTAAAATGATTTCGCTTTTGATGATTCAGACATTAACATGCCCACCACAACGTTTTTTAAGTTTTAAATTTTCTTTTGCTTTGATCGTACAAATGTTATTAAAACTTAAAAGATGGGTTGGGAGGACGTGGAGTAAACAAATCAAATGAATATTCATCATATTTTTGGAATCGACAACTTCTATTTGATAGCTAAAATCTTATGGAGATGGTTTTTCTTCTTTAAACAATGAGCTAAAAACTTGTCATGATTCATCGATTTAGAGAGTGACTCTTTATAGTCGTCGCAAAAAAAAAGTGTTTTATTTTTGAAGCTAGTCATTTAGAAACAAATTGTTGTTTGATCGGTGCTCTGTTCTTTTCTTTCCTCAAGTGTCCAGAAACTTCCACATATGTATAACGTGGAAGCCCATCATCCGAAACTTTATCAAGTAGGTGTGGGAACAACAAAATACTGATATTCGAATCACGACCAGCAACTTTACAAGTTGCCTGCAACAAGGATATGAATGCATCAGGTATATGGTCGCCGTTACTTTACAAGTAGTTTGCACGTTGCATTTGCCATATCTTAAATATATTCGTACGTATATGTTGGCACGTGCATGATGGCCCATGATCACGCAGAATCGATACCCTCGGATGTTAAAGGAAAACCCTAATCATTTGGCCGGTGCGATATCGTTCTAGAGCAGGGGTGCATGTGTACGCTAGCGTACGTAAAGCTAGGCTTTGCCTCGTTTTTCGTGGTCGTGTGATCGACGATCACGAGTTCGCGACGCTGGCTGATCGACTCGTGTTCCCCCGGCCGGCCGGCCGGCGACATGCACATGCATGCATGGTGCACGGTGAGGTCAGGCGTGGTGAGGTGGGGTGGGGACGTACGTACGTGAGCTCCGCCGACGCGTGCTGCGCGGGTGCATGCATGCATGCATGTGCAATCACGCGGCTCCAAAGAAAGAATCCAGAGTTAGGCGGGTGACGACTCGTTGCACCCGGGGTGAAGGAGGGCATAAGACTGGACACAGTGGAAGTAACATCATTAGTAACATCACACTTTTTAAGATAATTTTGCTTATGTGGCACATATTTAATGATGAGAGAAGTGATGATGGTAACTTAGCTAGTTACTGTAACATCACACATACCAAGACAATATGAGTCTATAGACTAATAACTAATGAATGAACCATAACATAACAACACATATATGTTACTACCCAATGTGGAGGTAGTAACATAGCCTAGTAAAATGTGATGTTACTAGTCTAAGTTACTTTTCATTGTGACTAGTCTAAGCCGCAGATTAGCATGCCTAACCGACTAACTTTGATTACATTACTTAATTAACAAACCAGCAGGATATGTGCATGCATGATCAACCCGCGAAAGGCGAATCCGTCGAGTGCGTGCGTGCTTTCTGCCGCAGTGTCGGCCATGGCTCGCACGCCCGAATCTCGACCGAGCTAGCCGAGGAGTCGACTCGATCGACCGGGTCAAGTCCTGCGTGATCTCCGAACCGAAAGGCGTCGGAGCAACTAACTCCCTATCCGACCGACCGCCCAGCCGGCCGGACCAGCTGGACACCGAGCGCACCGCACCACGCATGCGCGCACGTGCAGCACTTATAGGCAACTTCCTCACACGATCACAAGAGACTTGACCAGCCCAGTCACTGCTCACTCGTGTGGTCAAGCTGCGTACGTACGTAGAGCTCGAACACCTTGACCCACTCTCCGTGGAAGTGCATCCACGACCTACGGTTAACCTACATGTTAGCCGTTCAGCTAGCCGGGATAATGGATAACCGGATAAGAAGAAAGCCTGCAGGGACAACACGTGTCACGTACGCTCGCCGCGCAGTGCACGCTCCGGTCACGACCTGTGCTACAGTCTACGGTACGTACGTACTACGTGCGCTCGCGTGCAGTCAAGAGGGATTTCGACAGCGCTCTCCCAGTCACGCACGCGTGTTTTAGCCGTCCACGGCTCTCGCCAAATCGACCGGCCGGTCGAGGCACGTACGTACATGGGCGCCGCGTGGCAGGCTCACGCAGCCCTTGCCTGCATCCGGCGGACGAATGCAATTTCGTATCCTACCGGCCAGCAGTCGGCGTGGAGGTTCCGGTCAAAACTCTGAGCACGAGCGACCTTGATAACTTGGCTTCATCGATGACACCTTGCAGACCATATATCCACACGTAAAAAGGCTCGTACGCGCACGATGCATAGATTGCTCCTGTCCATGAGAAAACATGGCTCGTACGCGAACGAATGCAATTTCGGGGACATCGACTGGTGCATGAACCCCTACACCATCGGTGCATGCATGCATGCATGACCACCTACGCAAAAATGATAATATTGCCCTGAAAAGCGCTCTGCCCATGGCATTCGTGGGTTTCTACGTTTTTTGTTTGTTGAAAAAGAAGGTTCACCACCGGCGTCTGTATCATCCCATGCACATAGACTTTTTTTTTTGCACAAAACATTGTGTGACTGCCTATGTACCAAACCACACTCAACTCACTTACATATATAGGCCTGTTCAGTAGTATTCCCTCCGATAACAAATATATAACATTTTGAATATTTCAGTATGGACTACATATGGACTAATGAGTGAAGAAACACAGTAAAACATGTCTGTATATATTTGATTCTGATTTTTTTTAGAACATCTTATGTTTGTGAAGGCAAGGAGTATTTTTTATAGCCGCTTTAATTCACTAATTACGTATCACTAGATTTCTCTTTTGGCTTGTGGTCCGAGCGAGAGAGGATAGATAAACACATATATAAAACATGAATAAGTCTTTGAGTAGTAGCGAACCAATCTGTAATTGGATCATAGAGGTGAGTGCATGCGTGTATGTATGAGCACTTGTGTCTATACTGTGTTAAAAAAAAGGTCTTTGAGCAGTACACTTAGTTAAAGTTTAGGTAAGTCTTGGCTACTCACTTTTCATGTAAACCCTTTTTTTTTGCGAATTCTTTTCATGTAAACCGTCAAACACCTACCAGTTGCTCGCGATACTCGAGAAGTCAATGACCCCCACCCACCCCTGAAACACCAGGATTTCAGACAGCAAACTGAGGGCATGTTATGCTTACTTAACAACCCCTTGCTCTTAGCCGTCACAGAACGTGGCCTGAAAAGTCAGCTCTTTTAAAGAAAAATAGTGCACGCAATTTCAACTGAGTATAGGCTCACTGACTCAGAATGCAACAATAAGAAATTGGATTCATGGACAAATTGTATTTTTTTTATTTGCGGGTTATGGAAAAATTGTATTGTATTATCTCTTGGAAGAAAAAGTATTTTGTGTGATATTTTACTTTCATATACTTTATAAAACTTCATTCATGCAAACTAGTACTATATAGAAGTGCAATACTCCCCTCTGTCGCATAATACAGGAACGTTTTTTACACTAATGTATTATGAGACGGAGAGAGTTGTATTTACACGTACACGTACACAGGTGCCCAACCTCTCACATGCAAACTTTCCCAGGTTTATTTGTTGCGGCCTTCTTGAGATGCGTTTGGAGATGCAGGCAAAGTCAAAGCTTATTTTATGTACGCATGGCTGCTACGTACTCACGTTCACGGTATTGATCAGCGTAACATGATGCAAAAGTCCTCCCTGACTTTTCGCTCAAACTCGCGGATGGGTGCCGAATGGCTAACACGTGTGCCAGGTGTGACGTTGGTTGATATGAACCGAAGGAGTGAGTTTGTAAATAAAGTTATAGTAATTTCATGCGATGCTTCAAATAATCTTAAACTACGTATATTCGATTCACATAAATGCTACTTCCGCTGTCCCTAATTATTTGTCTTTATAGAGATTTCAACAAGTGACTACATACGGAGCAAAATGAATGAATCTACACTCTAAAATATGTATATATACATCCGTATGTGATAGTCCATTTGAAATCTCTAAAAAGACAAATATTTAGAAACGGAGGGAGTAGAACGTATTGTGTTTGGGAGTAGTATATATGTCGTCCATCTCCGTTTAACCACACGCATTAATACAATGGTAATACTGCCATATTTGTATGCAGTATAGTGTTGGATGTAACATGATCAGAGAGCAACATGGCGATGCACAACGAATCTTGTCATGATCATCACATCACATGCATGTCCATCACACTGATTCTCCGGTCTCAAACCCAAATCCACTTCGACGGCAGTACGCGGCAAACATGCATGAAGGGCGTACGCCTTGAAAACAACAGCGGGATTTGTTCCAGGAAGCGCCACAGCTCCTCGAAAGCTCAAGGCACCGTTGGTTTCCTAACACGTATGTACGCACGCATGTACACTGAGGGGGAAGCAGCTGTTCACTCTTGAAGTTTCTTGTACGAGCAGAAATGGACAGTGGGTCAAATCCTTTACGGCCTCGTGAAGGTTCTAATTAAGGTCTGGACCATGGTGCGACGACGCTAGTGTTTTTTCCATGTATATATAAATTATAATCATTTTCTTTTAGTTGGATGTATATCCCTCTCTGGGCACATGCATGTATGGGTGGGGAGGAGAAAATGGCCCGTGACTGTGGGAACCTTGTTCCATGTAAAAAGTTGGCACCATCTTAACCCATGCCTACGACTATGGGGCAGTGCATCTCAGATAAGGTCCTTCCGTGCTGGGCCCACGTGTTGATACGTATGTTGCACATTCACGCGGCGAACTTCTTGTGTTAGAAAGACACACGAAGCTGAACCTGCGTGCATGAGGACGCAGTTCATAGCCTCCCTTAGGTCCAGCTAGGTTCGTGCAGGCAGTTCTTGGTCTGTTTAGTTGCGTGGGTGGCATCAAAAAATGGACTCGCGTGAAACCTAAAGTACATCTTGGCCTGCATCCAGAGGAACGGCCGAATCGGCCTTTTTTCAAAGCCAGGCCCGAGCGATGCAACCTGAGGCATGTGGGCATTGACGATTACATGCGTGGATGCTGTCTCAAGACGTCGTGTTGTTTCCTGAAGCCACGTCATAAATTACCCTCACCTTCCTTTCCGCACCGTTCTCTCTCCTCTCTTCCCCACTTACACCGAAGACGGCGAGCACCGGAGTGACTGACTGCAAGACGATCGTAGGCGGTGGCAAGCACTGGACTGACCAACACATCGACAATGGCGGTAAACCCTGACCATGTCTCTTGATTTATTGCTTTCCAGTCGCATTAAATTTGTTTTGCGGACACAATTGGAGCGTTAGGGAGGGTATTAAACACATCGGGGGTGGGGGATTGGTATAGGGAAAAAGGGGAAACACGACCAATGAACCTCTCGAATCCATCAGTTCCGCACCGGTGGATTTTAGGGTTCTTACGACCCTTTTTTTATTACATCGGGGGTGAGATTGGGGTAAAACTAGTTTACAAGCACCTAATCCTAGTCGCGGCGATCTCGGAGCCACTTCAAGTGGCGGCGGGGGAGGGGGGGGGGCATAGCCATCTTCTTTTCTTCCTCCACCGCTTTCACCGCACCAACGGCAATCTCATCCTCATCATTTTGGTCAAGAACGATGGGTCTTGCACGTTCACCTGCCGCTGGCGCCTTGACTACCATCCACATCGCATCGTGCTCGTCCTCCGGCGCCACCAACCTGCTAGTCCAGAACGCTGCGGCACGCTGGTCCTGAGGAGCCATGTACTCCATGTACTTACCCCATCTCGTCCTCTGTTTAGCATCGCCAGAGTTTGCGGATGAGCCCAAATTATGTGATTTTTTTGTTGATATTTTTGTGCATACCTAGTAGGCTTTATGGAATTTTACCGCATTCAGGCACATCTTTTTGTTGTTTTTCCTCAAGTAATGATATTTGGACCAAATAATGCTTGATGGAAGAAATCCCGAGAAATGGTAGTGGAATCACGTATTTAAAGCGATAATCGCCTACCATAAAGAATCAAGCAAGAAGGACAAAGAAGAAATCGTCCCCGCGCCTCCAGTGCAGAACACGACGTTCCATACGACCGCGCTCGAAAAGACACTTTTGTGATATTATAGCCCGAATGAAAACCTTTTCTGTCATGGATGTGACACTTTTATGACAATAATTGTGAAAAAATACGTATCATCATAGATGTGGTGGGCTCCTACTTCTATGACAAAAAATTATGACAGAAAATGGATTTTTGTCCTGGGCGGGCTAGATAGCATCTGCATGACATTCTTCGGGTTGTTCATGAAATAAAATATATGGTAGAATTAGGGCGAGGAAAATTTGTGAGAGTTCCCGATTACGGTGGGCAGTCGGTGGGTGGTCGGGCCCAAGCGATGCAGTCGTTTGCGCGTTTCTGTTGTATGTGCATGTGTGTGCGAGCCGTGTTTGCTAATTGAACCCGAGAAAGGCGTACGCTTACTGCACCCGAGCGATCGATCAATCCCTTGCACTACCTATTGAACACGAGCGATCGATCCCACTAGCTACTTACTGAAACCGATCGATCTCTTTGCTGCTAACTCAAGCTGACCGATTCCTTCGCTGCTAATTGAACCCGAACGATTGATCGCTGCTGCTTACTCAAGTCAGTCGATCGATGCGTTGCATAGAAGCCTCGTACGAGATGTGAGTTGATAGCATCTATAGCCACGATGGCCAAATCCGGCCCCTCAAACGCCCGCGGACGCACTTGGGCGCATCTGCAGGCACTGACCGGGCATACCTCATTTGTGCCACCCTGCATCCGCGTATCTCATATCTGACACATTATATCCATACTACAGATGCAAAGTTGATCTACTCTACATGATCAAACTGTTGGGAAACGGAGCATCCAATTTTAAAAAAATTCCTACGCTTACGCAAGATCTATCTAGGAGATGCATAGCAACGAGAGGGGGAGAGTGTGTCTACGTACCCTCGTAGACCGTAAGCGGAAGTGCTTGACAACGCGGTTGATGTAGTTGAACTTCTTCTAGCTCCAACCGATCAAGCACCGAATGTACGACACCTCCGAGTTCTGCACACGTTCAGCTTAGTGACGTCCCTCGCCTTCTTGATCCAGCAAGGTGTCGAGGTAGTAGATGAGGTCCGTCAGCACGACGGCATGGTGACGGTGATGGTGAAGTGATTCTCGCAGGGCTTCGTCTAAGCACCGCAAAACTATGACCATGGGTGTAAACTGTAGAGGGGGGCGCCACACATGGCTAACAATTGATGTTGTTTTCTAGGCGCCCCCCTCCTCATATATATAGGTGGGTGGGAAAGAGAAGAGGCCAAGGGGCGCCCCAGGTGAGGCCGAATCCCACTTGGGCTCCTGCCTTGGTTCGCCCCCCCCTTCCTTGTATAGGTGCCAGGGGAAGGAAGGGGGAGGTGGTGCCTCCCTTTCCTTTCTCCCTTGAGGAGGGGAAGGAAGGAGGTACTTGCCCTCCCCCCTTTCCTATCCCCAAGGCTAACCGACCTGGTGGAGGGGCGCACCAACCCCTTGTGGGCTGGTCTGTTCCACCCTTGGCCCATTAAGTGTTGGGGAACACAGTATTTCAAAATTTTTACCTATGATCATGCAAGACCTATCTAGGAGGTCCATAGCAACGAGAGGGGAGAGTGTGTTTACGTACCCTCATAGACCGAAAGCGGAAGCGTTTAGTAACGCGGTTGATGTAGTCGAATGTCTTCGCGATCCAACCGATCCAAGTACCGAACGCATGGCACCTCCGTGATCAGCACACGTTCAGCTCGATGACGTCCCTCGAACTCTTGATCCAGTTGAGGCCGAGGGAGAGTTCCATCAGCACGATGGCGTGGCGACGATGATGATGAAGTTACCGACGCAGGGCTTCGCCTAAGCACTACGACGATATGACAGAGGTGTGTAACTGTGGAGGGGGCACCACACACGGCTAAAAGATCAACTCGTGTGTTCTAGGGTGCCCTCCCCCCCACGTATATAAAGGAGAGAGGAGGGGAGGGCCGGCCGACCCCTAGGGCACGCCCAAGAGGGGAGTGATACGTCTCCAACGTATCTATAAGTTTTGATTATTCCATGCTGTTTTATTATCAATCTTGGATGTTTTATAATCATTTTATATCATTTTTGGTACTAACCTATTGACATAGTGCCCAGTGTCAGTTCCTATTTTTTCAATGTTTTTTACATCGCAGGAAATCAATATCAAACGGAGTCCAAATGGCAAGAAACTTTACGATGATTTTTTATGGGCCAAAAGGAGGCAGATGGGCCCTGGTTGCACCTGGGGGGAGTCCCGAGGAGGGGACGACCCACTAGGGCGCGCCAGGAGGCCCTGGCGCGCCCTGGTGGGTTGTGCCCACCTCGGGTACCCCCGGACCGCCTCTTTGCTCTATAAATACCCCAAAAATCTCAGAACCCTAGGGGAGTCAACGAAATATTCATCCAGCCGCCGCAGAGTCCAGAAACACCAGATCCAATCTAGACACCATCACGGAGGGGTTCACCACTTCCATTGGTGCCTCTCCGATGATGCGTGAGTAGTTCTTTGTAGACCTTTGGGTCTGTAGTTAGTGGCTAGATGGCTTCATCTCTCTCTTTATTCTCAATACAATGGTCTCTTGGAGATCCTTATGATGTAACTCTTTTGCTGTGTGTTTGTTGGGATCGATGAACTTTGAGTTTATGACCAGATCTATGTTTTTATATCCATGAAAGTATTTGAGTTTCTTTGATCTCTTTTATGCATGATCTCTTATAGCTTCGTATTTCTTCTCCGATATTTGGGTTTTGTCTGGCCAACTTGATCTATCTATCTTGCAATGGGAAGAGGTGCCCGGTAGTGGGTTCGATCTTACGGTGCTTGATCCCAGTGACAGAAAGGGAACCGACACGTATGTATCGTTGCTACTAAGGATAAAAAGACGAGATCTATATCTACCGCCATATAGATAAACAGATCATGTCTACATCATGTCATTGTTCTTATTGCGTTACTCCATTTTCCATGAACTTAATACACTAGATGCATGCTGGATATCGGTCGATGTGTGGACTAATAGTAGTAGATGCAGGCAGGAGTCGGTCAACTAATCTTGGACGTGATGCCTATGTAATGATCATTGCCTGGATATCATCATAATTATTTGAAGTTCTATCAATTGCCCAACAATAATTTGCACTTTATTTTATTTCCGATCTATTTATCCAATCTGTTACAACCTTCTTACCGTCATGCACCAATTTCTGGCGCCGTTACCCAAAAGGGATTGACAACCCTTTTAACACGTCGGGTTGCGAGCTGTTGTTATTTGTGTGCAGGGGCTGTTTACGTTGTGTTGCTTGGTTCTCCTACTGGTTCGATAACCTTGGTTTCATAACTGAGGGAAATACCTATAGCCGCTATGCTGCATCATCCGTCCCTCTCCGGGGAAATATGATGTAGTTCTAGCTGCCATCAGGGAGAACTACTAGGACTCCTAGTCCTAGTAGGATTCCACCAAAAGGGAGAAAGGGGGAAGGAAGGAGAGGGAGAGGGAGTAGGAAAGGGGAGCGCTACACCCCTTCCCTTGTCCAATTCGGACTGCAAGGGGGGCGCGCGGCCTGCCCTGGCTGCCCTCCTCTCTCTCCAATAAGGCCCATGGTGGCCCATTAGTTCCCCCCCGGGGTTCCGGTAACCCCTCCAGCACTCCGTTTTTACCCGAAATTATTCGGAACACTTCCGGTGTTCGAATAACATGGTCCAATATATCAATCTTTATGTCTCGACCATTTCGAGACTCCTTGTCATGTCCATGATCTCATCCGGGACTCTGAACAAACTTCGGTACATCAAATCACATAGCTAATAATACAAATCGTCATTGAACGTTAAGCGTGCGGACCCTACGGGTTCGAGAACTATGTAGACATGACCGAGACACATCTCCAGCCAATAACCAATAGCGGAACCTGGATGCTCATATTGGCTCCTACATATTCTACGAAGATCTTTATCGGTCAAACCGCATAACAACATACGTTGTTCCCTTTGTCATCGGTATGTTACTTGCCCGAGATTCGATCGTCGGTATCATCATACCTAGTTCAATCTCGTTACCGGCAAGTATCTTTACGCGTTCCGTAATGCATCATCCCGTAACTAACTCATTAGTCACATTGCTTGCAAGGCTCATAGTGATGTATATTACCGAGAGGGCCCAGAGATACCTCTCTGATATACGGAGTGACAAATCCTAATCTCGATCTATGCCAACTCAACAAACACCATCGGAGACACCTGTAGAGCATCTTTATAATCACCCAGTTACGTTGTGACGTTTGATAGCACACAAGGTGTTCCTCCAGTATTCGGGAGTTGCATAATCTCATAGTCTGAGGAACATGTTGATAACCCACAAGTATAGGGGATCACAACAGTTTTCGAGGGTAGAGTATTCAACCCAAATTTATTGATTCGACACAAGGGGAGCCAAAGAATATTCTCTAGTATTAACGGTTGAGTTGTCAATTCATCCGCACCTGAAAGACTTAATATCTACAGCAAAGTATTTAGTAGCAAAGTAATATGGAAGTAACAGTAACGGTGGCAAAAGTAATAGTAGCAGTTTTGTACTAATTGTAATAGTGGCAATGGTAAAGTAACTAAGCAAGGATCAATATGTGAAAATCTCATAGGCAATGGATCAGTGATGGATAATTATGTCGGATGCGATTCCTCATGCAACAGTTATAACATAGGGTGACACAAAACTAGCTCCAGTTCATCAATGTAATGTAGGAATGTGTTCCGAATATAGTCATATGTGCTTATGGAAAAGAACTTGCATGATATCTTTTGTCCTACCCTTGTGTGGCAGCGGGGTCCTATTGGAAACTAAGGGATATTAAGGCCTCCTTTTAATAGAGTACCGGACCAAAGCATTAACACTTAGTGAATACATGAACTCCTCAAACTATAGTCATCATCGGGAGTGGTCCCGATTATTGTCACTTTGGGGTTACCGGATCATAACACATAGTAGGTGACTATTGACTTGCAAAATAGGATCAAGAACTCACACATATTCATGGAAACATAATATGTTCAGATCTGAAATCATGGCACTCGGGCCCTAGTGACAAGCATTACGCATAGCAAAGTCATAGCAACATCAATCTAAGAACATAATGGATACCAGGGATCAAACCCTAACAAAACTAACTCGATTACATGATAAATCTCATCCAACCCATCACCATCTAGCAAGCCCACGATGGAATTACTCACACACGGCGATGAGCATCATGAAATTGGTGATGGAGGAAGGTTGATGATGACGATGGCGACGGATTATCCTCTCCGGAGCCCCGAACGGACTCCAAATTAGCCCTCCCGAGAGAGATTAGGGCTTGGCGGCAGCTCCGTATTGTAAAATGTGATGAATCATTCTCTCTGATTTTTTCTCCCCGTACGTGAATATATAGAGTTGGAGTTGAGGTCAGTGGAGCATCAGGGGGCCCACAAGATAGGGGGCCCCCAGGGGGGTGGGCGCGCCCCCCACCCTCGTGGACAGGGTGTGCCCCCCCTTGCGTTGATTCTTTCGCCAGTATTTTTATATATTCCAAAAATATTCTCCGTGAAGTTTCAGGTCATTCCGAGAACTTTTATTTCTGCACAAAAATAACACCATGGCAATTCTGCTAAAAACATCGTCAGTCCGGGTTAGTTACATTCAAATCATGCAAGTTAGAGTCCAAAACAAGGTCAAAGTGTTTGGAAAAGTAGATACGATGGAGACGTATCAACTCCCCCAAGATTAAACCTTTGCTTGTCCTCAAGCAATTCAGTTGACTAACTGAAAGTGATAAAGAAAAACTTTTACAAACTCTGTTTGATCTTGTTGTTGTAAATATGTAAAGCAAGCATTCAAATTTTCAACAAAGATTATGAACTGACCATATTCACAATAACATTTAAATCTCATTTTACCCATATCAATGGCATAATCAGCTAGAGAGCAATAATAATAAATCTCAGATAACAACACTTTCTCAAAACAATCATAATATGATATAATAAGATGGTATCTTGCTAGCCCTTTCTGAGACCGCAAAACATAAATGCAGAGCACCTCTGAAGATCAAGGACTGACTAAACATTGTGATTCATGGTAAAAGAGATCCAGTCACAGTCGTACTCAATGTAAACTAATAGTAATACATGCAAATGACAGCGGTGCTCTCCAACTGGTGCTTTTTAATAGGAGGATGATGACTCAACATAAAAGTAAATAGATAGGCTCTTCGCAGAGGGAAGCAGGGATTTGTAGAGGTACCAGAGCTCGATTTTTGAAATAGAGATAAATAATATTTTGAGTGGTATACTTTCATTGTCAACGTAACAACCGAGAGATCTCGATATCTTCCATGCTACACACATTATAGGCGGTTCCCAAACAGAATGGTAAAGTTTATACCCCCCTACCACCAACAAACATCAATCCATGGCTTGTCCAAAACAACGGGTGCCTCCAACTAACAACAATCCCGAGGGAGTTTTGTTTGCTATTATTTTAATTTAAGCATGGGACTGGGCATCCCGGTTACCAGCCATTTTCTCGTGAATGAGGAGCGGAGTCCACTCCTCTTGAGAATAACCCGCCTAGCATGGAAGATATAGACAACCCTAGTTGATACATGAGCTATTCAAGCATACAAAACAGAATTTCATTTGAAGGTTTAGAGTGTGGCACATACAAATTTACTTGGAACGGCAGGTAGATACCGCATATAGGAAGGTATGGTGGACTCATATGGAATAACTTTGGAGTTTATGGAAGTGGATGCACAAGAAGTATTCCCGCTTAGTACAAGTGAAGGCTAAGAGACTGGGAAGTGACCAACTAGAGAGCGACAATAGTCATGAACATGCATTAAAATTAATCAACACCGAGTGCAAGCATGAGTAGGATATAATTCAGCATGAACATAAATATCGTGGAGGCTATGTTGATTTTGTTTCAACTACATGCGTGAACATGTGCCAAGTCCAGCCACTCGAATTGTTCAAAGGAGGATACCACCCTATCATACCACATCACAACAATTTTAATAGCATGTTGGCACACAAGGTAAACCATTATAAACTCCTAGCTAATTAAGCATGGCATGAGCAACTATAATCTCTAATTGTCATTGCAAACATGTTTCATTCATAATAGGCTGAATCAGGAACAATGAACTAATCATATTTACAAAAACAAGATAGGTCGAGTTCATACCAGCTTCTCTCATCTCAATCAGTCCATCATATATCGTCATTATTGCCTTTCACTTGCACAACCGAACAGCGTGGATAATAATAATAATAGTGCACGTGCATTGGACTAAGCTGGAATCTGCAAGCATTCAATACAAGGGAGAAGACAAGGTAATATGGGCTCTTGTTAGATCAACAATAATGCATATGAGAGCCACTCAACATTTTCATCATGGTCTTCTCCTCTCGACCCCAAAAGAAAAGAAATAAAACTATTTACATGGGAAAGCTCCCAACAAGCAAAAGAAGAACGAGAAGTCTTTTGGGTTTTCTTTTTAATTACTACTAATACAGGCATGAAAAGTAAACTAGCTAAAAGATACAACTAATACTTTTTTTGGTTTTTTATTAAGTTTTTTCAAACACACAAGAAGAATGCTGGAAAAGAAAATAAACTAGCATGGATAGTACAATGAAAAAGTATGAGCACCGACAACTAGAATGAGTGTGTGAACATGAATTTAATGTCGGTGAGGAATACTGATGTCTACTACACAACCTTCTTCTTGTAGACGTTGTTGGGCCTCCAAGTGCAGAGGTTTGTAGGACAGTAGCAAATTCCCCTCAAGTGGATGACCTAAGGTTTATCAATCCGTGGGAGGCGTAGGATGAAGATGGTCTCTCTCAAACAACCCTGCAACCAAATAACAAAGATTCTCTTGTGTCCCCAACACACCCAATACAATGGTAAATTGTATAAGTGCACTAGTTCGGCGAAGAGATGGTGATACAAGTGCAATATTGATAGTAGATAAAGGTTTTTGTAATATGAAAATATAAAAACAATAAGGTAACTAATGATAAAAGTGAGCACAAACGATATTGTAATGCATTAAAACAAGGCCCATGGTTCATACTTTCACTAGTGCAAGTTCTCTCAGCAATAATAACATAATTGTATCATATAACTATCCCTCAACATGCAACAAAGAGTCACTCCAAAGTCACTAATAGCGGAGAACAAACGAGGAGATTATGGTAGCACTACAAAAAAAATACACTTCCGTGATGATGCGTGTTTGTCATAGTAGGTCGCTTTTTTGTCATCCATGTACATCCATGACAAATTTATGACAGAATCAAGATAGTCATACCTGTGCTGTCGTAGAAGTGTTCCATGACATTACCAAAATTATCATCACGGAAGTGTCCACTTCCATGATGATAAATCGCGCGTCACAGAAGTGCTTTCGTCAAGGGTGACCGACACATGGCATCCACCGTAACGGAACGCCGTTAAGCTATCGGGTCGGGTTTTGGATCCGATAACCCGTTAACAGTCCCGACCAATGGGGATTTTCCTCGTGTAAAATCATCATTGGCTAGAGGAAACACGTGTCGGCTCATCGTCGGGACAGATGTCATCCACTCACTGGACATAAGGCGCCTATGATATGTCGACACGTCGCACGGCCCAACAAGTTTAAATGGGCCGGCCTAACTAAAGGCCCACAAGATTTTGTGGACCATAATGGGCCGGCCCAGCTAAAGGCCCACGAGATTTTGCGGACCATAATGGGCTGGCCCAGCTAAAGGCCCACAAGATTTTGCGGGCCATAATGGGTCAGCCCAGGTAAAGGCCCACAAGATTCTTGCGGGTCATAATGGGCCGGCCCAACTAAAGGCCCACGAGATTTCGCCGACATTAATGGGCCGACCCAGCTGTAGGCCCATAAGATTTTGAGGACCCTAGTAGGCCGGCCCATTAACTGGCTGCCATGTTTTGGGCCAAATGCCGGCCCAAATTTGATTCGGTCCATTAATGGCCTGCCATGCTCCGGGCCTAATAGTGGCCCATATGAGATCCGACCCGTTAAAAGCCTGCCACGTTCTGGGCCAAATGATGGCCCGGATCAGGTCCGGCCATTTAAGAGGCTTTGGGCTCAATTATGGTCCATATCAGATTCGGCTCGTCAACTGGACATTATGCTTTTGGGCCCACTTGCTAAAGGCCCACTTAGTAATTCGGCCTGATATTAGTTTTGGCCTGTTAAGGGCCCGTTTAACATTTCGGCCCTATATTAATTTCGGCCTGTTAAAAGCCCGTCATATAGTTGGGCCTAACTACGGCCTGGTTTGCATCCGGCCTGCTCGCAGTCGATATCTGATTGGGCCAAACAAGGACCCAGACAATTTTGGCCTGTTAAAAGCCTATGATTTGATTCGCACAATCATGGGCTGGGGTTCATTTCGGGCTGCTGCATAACTAGTAGGAATTAAGAACAAACCTACTCTATACAATAAAGAAATTATGGCATAGTAACTAAGAATAAACCTACACTACACAATAAAGGATTTAAGGTATATTACATCCACTGGGCATCAAAGTTCGCCACCAGTGATCATAAAGCGCAACGAAGAAGCAGATTACAAAAACTGGGCACCATTGCAGCATAACAAAATAATACTGAACCGATACCACTTCCAAGACAGTTCAAGAAAGGTTAGCCTTGCGGGGGAACTGCTGCGCAAGCTGCTGAGCAAGGCTGTGAGACCGGCCTAGCATGTCGGTCATAGCTTCCAGGTGTAGCTGTTTAGCGATGAGGTTCTCATTGGTGTTCTCCATAATCTTTCTTAGAGATAGGACTTCAAGTCAAAGTTGAGTTACAGAATGCCTTTCTGCTAGAACTTGGGACTGAAGAAGTCGAACTGATTCAAACAACGAATTCTGTGAGCTTGTTTGACTGTTAGTCTCAAGTAACTTGAACACTACATCAAGACAAGACTTTGGGTTTGTCTTGCTATCTTCAAGATGTTTTGCCTTCTTTGCTGCAATATATGTTGGGTTTGTCTCACAGCCTTCAGCAGACTTGTGCATGCCATCAGGCATATCACCCTGAAACAAAGCAGAGAGATGATAGGTTTTGCACATGTATAAACAAAGATGATAACTTTTCTGTCAATTCTATCCAATTTCAAATTAGAAAATAAAGAGTATGTTCAAAATATCAATAGCATAATTTGGCATTGTTCATAATGCGGGGAGCTTCACCACACTACTAGATTATCATGTCAACATAACAAGCATAGATGAAGGGCAAAGAAAATCATTGTATCTATTTTGGATAATGTGCATGGCATGTTGTTCATATCATCAGCCACATCAGTAAGATAAAACAAGAGATGACAAGGTGCAAACGTGGGCTGCTTCACCACACACTGGATTATAGATCCACAAAACAAGCATACATATAGGGAGTATTAAGTAATGTGCATGGTATGAATAAGGAATTTGGTTTTACAAGTAAAACTTAGAACTTACGGTTCTTATGAACATGCATTTTGGTAGAAACAGCAAACTAAACAGCAGTAAACGATAGGGAGTATGAGCAAATTAAACAGTAGTTGAGGATAAAGGCTTTAGAAGGATTGACTTACATTAACAGTTAACACCGGCTTTATAATGCCCTTCTCCATGGCAAGGGAAGGATAACTCAAGAATTTCAGCACAGAATCTTCTTCATAAGCATTGCCTGTACTCTACATTTTGTAGAGAGTAATTATAGATATGATAATACTGGAAGGGATAGAGGATAATGAAGATAAGATGCAGATTGATGCTACATAATCAACTACTAATCCCTGGAAGTACAAGCGTTACAGAATAAAATGTACTGACAAGAGCAATGGGCTACACTTCTGCACTGGCATTGTCATGTATTCTACTTGTTGGTAAGATTAAATATAGATCTGATCTTTTTTAGTAAATGGTGGGCGAGGGAGATAAGATGCAGAATGCTACAAAATGAACCAATCCCTCTTCCCATAATACAAGAGTGTTTTGAACACTGGTGTACTGTTCAAAACGTTCTTATATTATGGGACGGAGGGAGTAGCTGTTAATGTAAGTACAGTGATAGACCACGTTCAGTCCTTACAAGAGGACTGCAGAGCTAAACCTCTTCAAAAGCATTGGGTTGATTCTAAATTTATGTAAGAGTCCATACGGATCTTATAATGTCCACCAAATGGACGATTACGAGGCTAACATGTGCAGTGATGCAACATAATCAAACAACTATGAAAGTAAGTATGGTCATACAGGGCAAGAGGTATTCACAAGAGCAATGCAGTGTGCAGTATAGTTGCGAGATTCTGTGGTCCCTTGAGAACGAATGTTCTTCTGCTAACATTTTTCGTACAAGTGAGACATTAAGGCAAATGCAGAAATGTAGTTCAAATTGTGATGTGATATCATAGACAGTACCTTACGCTGCAGCCAAGACCAATGTGTAACAAGATTATTCCAGTCACCGTCGGATAAATGTAGCACCGGAGACTTTACAGAAATTTCGTTCAGAGGCTTGCCATCGAAGTGCGCTTGCCTCAGGTAGGAACGATACTTCATCAATGAGTGCTTGAAAAGCGCAACCAACCCTTGCTCGTCATCACAATCCAGTGCGCCTCGCCTATTTAAAAGAATGAAATCTTGTGTCTTCTGTCAGCAGAAACATATGCAGTAATGACCATGAATAACATTAGCACATTACTTACGCGTAAGTTGCGGAGGAAGACTGGAAATTGTTCTGTGTCTGCAGTATAATCTTTCCATGAAGGAAAGATGCGCACAAAGTTCCTGACAACAACATAAGCTTTGTCTTCTAAACTGGGAAGAAATGGAACACGGGTCCTATTTGCTGCAATTGGGGCTCTCTCTGGTTCGAAAAGGGATTTGGCAACTGGATTTGGTGTACTCTTTGCTGGAATGGGGGTTTTGCATCGTACAGCTGATGCTATGTCAACTGGCATAATCATACTGTTTGCTGCAGTTGGGGTCTGCTGAGTTGGGGCATCAGAAATGACCAGTGTAGTAGGGCTAGAGTCTGCTAGAGTTGGGGTATTTTATGGGTCAGGTGATATTGCAACTACACCTAATGGGCTATTTGATTTATTAGGTGCCACTACCTTTTCCAAATACTTTGCTTGTGCTCCTCCACGATCAGCAATCACCCTCTTCCTTTTGAACGTCTGATACACAAGAACAGCATTTGAATGGATAAATATGGTATGATGACAGATGGAATATGTACTGAAAATGGATAGGCAGGGGGTATTCACATACACGATGTGTAAACTAAGCTAATGGTAGTTCAACAAAGTAGAAGCAATGCAAAGCATCAGTTGCAAGATATGTGCAAGCAATGTAACCTTGGAAAGTTAGATCAAGTACCTTGATGGGCGAATAAGATAGGGCATCTTCCTCTGACTCCTCCACTAGGGAGCTACATTGACTTAGGTCTCCCTCTAGCTCAGAATCACTGTTAGGATCATATTCTGAGCATGAATCTGTAGGTGGAGAGTGTTTGCATTGCATTGCATCCAGACTTGATTTCAGTCCCTTAATGCCAAGTTTGACAGCCATGGCATTGTTCTGCTTTATTCTTTTCATGCGCGCAAGCTCATAATCATTATGATGTTGTTCAGAATCTGAGATTCATGAGAACATAATAAGTAATCAGATTATCTATGGAATGCATTGCGGTTTCAACTTGGAGAGTGTCTCCCTATAAACCCCTGCATATGCAAAGTTCACCTCCCCAACCGTGCTGACCAGACCACACACAGAGATACACACCCGAGCGGTGAACATGCATTTTCGAAACTAATTTAGGAACATTTAGCTGACCAATTAAACAACTCTGTTTTAATAATATCAGATTCGTATTTGAACAACTAAGCTTGTTTAGCTTGATGGGTGGAGCAGTGTTATTATGACACGAAGCATGTATTCTGATCGTATAGTGATCATAAAAGGGGGAAACTCTAAGCATATATTTTTTTAGCAAAAGAGGGTTTCCCCTATGATTTCTATTAAAGAAACCACCATGGAACCAACATGATCAATTAAACCCTAAGCATGATCAATTAAACTGTATTATGGCTGTGCCATGGCAGATTTGAAGCTGCAAACCGGAGAAATGATATTTAGCATCCATTGTTTGCTTTGAACTAAGAACTAAATTCTAAGAGCTGAAAAGAAAGTAGAGTAACCAAGTTAAGATCTATTTTCTGGTTGAGATCAAAAAGTTGAGGAGATATGAAGTACCACCTCTCTTGCGGCGCCGTGTAGGCATCGGGGGTGCCATGGCTGTCGGTGGCATTGAAGTAGATCTGTGACGGTAGACGGGTGCATCGAGGGATAAGTCCCGTTGCGGTGGAAGAGAAGGTCGTGTGAGCGGGCCCGGCAAAGAGGACGACGGCGCCGATGAAGCGAGAGGACGCGATGCAAGGCTATTGGTCCGGCATGGTGGAGGACGTTGGCGATGGATGTGGTGGAGGACGGCGGCGATGGATGGGGTGGCGGACGGAGGCTGGTGTGGGAATGGGGTGTTCTAGCGCGGACGGTGTATGAATGGGAAAATGGAGGGAGAGGTACGGGGAACCATGTTTTTGGGACGCGCCTGTCTGGAATATGGGAAAATTACGAACTTATCCCCCATTTCAAATTTGGACGTCTCATCGGTTGGGGATAGGACGGTAATCTCGCATCTCCCAAATATTTACCGGTAACTATTTCGGGCGAGGAGAGGGTGTTTTTCCGCCCACGGTTGGCGCCCACGGTGTATGAACGGGGCTGACAGGTAGGGCGGTTGTGTCACGTCTGATGGAAGTTACACATCTGCCCCTATTTAAAATATTAGCCTACATCTATTTCGGACGAGGAGAGGGTGTTTTGCCACCCACCGTGTATGAATGGGGAATGGAGGGAGAAACAGAGGTCTTTCGGACGAGCTTGAATCAAATGAGTTTTGCCGCCCATGTTTGATGCCCACCGTGTCGGATTGGGCTCAGAGGCAGTCATGTCATGTCTAATTAAAGTTACTAACCTACCCCTATTTAGAGCAGTGGAAATTGGGCCGATGAATTGTCCGTGTAATGGGTAGACAGTAATTTCCATCTCCCAAACACTTGGCTTCGGGCAGCCGATGTGGGAGTGGACATTTTGCTATTTCTTTCGAATTTTGGGACAATAAGCATCCACGTTTACCCTGGCAACTAAATTCGAATCCATTTTGTATTCCTATATGAATATTTATAAATCATTCTATGTGTTTTTATGTATCTTCAAAAGGACGACGAAGATGTATTCCACTGTCATATATGAATATGGTTTACAAATGCCGATACTCAAATTCAGAAACTAGAATCCAGTTTAAGGTGAATTCGAATATTTGGAACACTTCATGTCCAACTCAAATGTCACACGCAACATAATGTGTACTCCCATTTAGATATGTACACAAGCGATGTATCAAGATTCAAATACCGAGTCAATCAACCAAGAATGTAGGGAACTAACAGACATATAAACACTTATAGAGTATATGGATCAATACTATCAACTAACATACATAAGCCAGGCCGCTATACTTTTTTTGGCTACAACAGCATCCTTTTTTTAGCCAGCATCTTGGCCCTTTCCGATGTATGCCACTTATGGTCCATCTATACTACTATTGTTGAATGCACATTCAGCCCGATTGGCATATTTGTAGGTCTGGCACAGCAATCCAAATGAAATGTCTCCAAGTCTTATCAATTAATACAGACTTGTGCTCAAATAAAATTACAAACAAAAAAACAAAAAAAACAATTATTACATGATCTCTAAAACAAATGGTTTGATTGATTACATGAACAGACAACACAAAGGTTATTCAACTATGGAAAGAACATTTCACCTATGATTTACCAAGTAGGAATTTAATTTCATTTTTTCCTTCAGGACCTTAAAAATCTGGTCAGTCTCAGCTTGCTTCATTTCGAAATCCACCAAATATTTAATGGTTGTCTTGAGTACTGCTTGTGATATTGCTGTTTGCTTCCTCAACATGTCAACTTCATCTCTAAGTGCAGAAGCATAATCTCTTTCTACCACTAATTTAGCCTCTAGAGCATCAGCAGTTGGCAATTCATAATGCACGATTGGGCCGGTGCCACTGCTGTGGGATGATGCAACGTCCATGGGGACCTCGCTCTTTGATCTTGGGCTAACCTGTTTTGCCATTACAGTTCCGATTGGATTCAGAAAAGTTGAAGTTAGCAAAACATCTCAACTGGGAGTTATAATAGCAAACTAGTTAAACAAACAAGGAATTAAAGAGTTTCAATTGGATGCTGAAAAGTAGTTATTAAGATCATTGTAACCCGCTGTTGCAGCAGCAAAGCAGTTAAACAAACAAGTAGATATTTAAGTTAAGGCAAACATGTAATTCTTAACAGTAAGTATCAAACACATAGATAGGCGCAGTCTACAATATGATTAACAGGCTGTGCCATTATGTAATCAGTAGCAAACTAAATTAAGCCAAGCAACATAATTGAACAATTTTGCAATAAGTGCCTAACTAAAATTCCGAGAAGCAGGTAACTGAACTTACGCTAGTTCTTTGTACAGGCACACTGCAACTTCTTTTTCGCTTACAAGGTTGTACGAAGGAGTCCATGGCATCAATTGCTTGGATACGCAGTCCCAATACTTCTTTCTTCCCACACTGCATGGGTAAGTCGAATGGTTAATCTGGTAAGATGGTGCGTCCTTGATATGTTATATGAGGACGTGTAGTCAGACTAGTTGTAGCCAAACACATCACACTGGCTTTTACTGTATATTTCATGCGATTACTTTTGGCATATCGAGATCTAAGCAATCTACAATAAGATGAAAAGACTGGCATCCTTCACATTATTGGCGAACTCAGTTCATAGAAACAAGCAATTCAACCATTTTGTGGGTAAATCAAAAGCGCCACTGGAATATTTTTCACTATCCAATCATACATGCAAAAAGGGGCGACGCCACCATAGGGGCTAGTATGGGCGGCCGCCTCAGGTGGCTGGAAAGTGTGCACCTAGTTTGAGTCGTACAGGTTGGCCCACGCTAGTTTTGTTCGTCCCAACGCATGAGCAGGCAATGTAAAAAATGAAGAAAAATGTTTCAATTTGGATGGGCCAATAACATAAGTGCAAGGCAGGCCCTATAGCAGGCTCGCGGCCCAAACGAGTGCCTCCCATATCGATCGACACCAGGAAAAATCTCAATTCATTCGCTCTAGCCTCCAGTCTGGTTCGCTCCTAACCTAGCCGCCGCTGGACAGACCGACACAACACTTCCTTGCGCCCTCGTTGGAGGGCGGTCACCGGGCTTCAAGCGAACGGAAGGACAAGAAGATGAAGATCCAACCCTGGGTGTAGCCTGCGTGGGAGGCAGCGGCGGCAGCACGGGCATGGCATCGAGCTTGCACAAACGGACAGTCATAGCTTGCAAGAGTAGCATGCGCAATGAGCAGGTACATCACATCCCTGATTATATCTAATTCAACTCTTCAATTTCTGGCTAATAGTTAAACCCGACGGTGTTGGAAAACTGCTTGTATGTAGGGAATCTATGAGAAAATGAAACCAATTTCTACTTATTTTATAACTCCCCCAATCAATACTGAACTGACTGAATCTGATGTATCTAATCAAGTTTCCGGTGCAAACATACAAGCTCATGTTGTTCTTGAGCCTGAAGTGTCGAATGAACAGACTGCTAATGAAGGATTTGATGCAAACATTTTACATGCTCCTGGTGATGAACATATAGTGTCTAATGAGGGATCTAATGCAAGCATTTTGCAAGCTCATTGAAGGATTTAGTGTCTAATGATGATCTACTATGTTGAGAGAGACAGAGATTTGCAGGCATTGATGACAAGCAAATTATAGTGCATTTTCATAGCTTGAGGAAACGTCGAGGCCATCTACCAGAAAGTCCCTGTATCATGACAACATAACATAAATACTTTTCTAATCTATTGTTTGAAACTATTGGCATACTTGTGCAGGATAGATATATTGATATGCAGTTTGCGCACTGGTTATACGTGCAATTACACTTTGATATTTTCAGCCAGAGAACGAATAATTCAAGCAGGTACAGACCATGTTTGTAGTCCTTGTACACCATGTTGCATTTTATGTTTTTGGTGCTTGCATCATTTAGTGTTTATAATCTGAACTACTTTGGATCATTAGCTGGTTTTCAAAGTGCATGTAGCTTCACATTTCTCAAGTTATGTTGATTTCCAGAGTGTAAGTGCCTTCGTATTTTTTAAGTTAAATGTTCGCCCCTGGTAACTTGAATTCGTGGATCAGCCACTACACACAAATCATACACGAATGCCAGTATGAATTAAATGAAATGCAGGGACTTACGCTAGCTCGTTGTACAGGCTCACTGCAGCTCTGCTTGCGCTTGGGATGTTCCATGTACAAGTCCATGTTACCACTTGCTTGGATGTGCATGCCTTGTGCTCCTTGCATCCCCCTCTGCATTTTTGACACGACGAATGGTTGATCAAATAAGATGAATCGACCTTGATGTTGTACCGGAGGACAGATACTTACAAGGTTATACGGGTGTGCAGGATGTGTACCAGATCCCGTAGCGCCGTCATGCTTCGCTAAAATATGAATTTGCTTGTTTCAGATGATATCTCCAGAAGAAATAAGAGTTAAGGTCAGAGTTGCATAGGCGTGTAAGCTAAGAGAGCAGTGAAAGGATATCCAAACATCGTCGGAACAGTGCACAAGGGAGTGATGTGTGGATACCTAGTTCGAGCCGGCGTTTGGGCATGCTTGCCTAGCTAGAGTGCGGGTCACTTCAGAGCCGTTGAGGGTGATGCGCTGGCGTTGGTTGGCCGTGCATGGATGCAGATCTTGAGTGGCAGCGGAGTGCTACGATGCGGTGGACGAGACCGTTGGTGAAGCCCCAATGGCCTCGGGGGGGCGGAGGTGCGACGATGTGCTCGGTGAAGTAGCCCCGGTGAGCTGGGAGACGGCGTCGGTGAAGCGCACCTGATGCGGTGGAACTCGGTGTCTGTGAGGCACGTCGGTTGCGGCGGCCGACGTTGTCGGTGGACCACCCGGTGCGGTGGACGAGGGCGTAGATGAGGTAGCTCCGGTGCGGTGGTGAAGCGCGACCATCGTCTTCGTCGTCGTCGTCCGGCACAGAGGTGGGGAACGGTGGGGAAAGAGACGAGACGAGGGGCGATTCGAGGGTTGGCGGCGAATTAGGGATTTGAGCAATCTGGGCGCGGAAGGGGACGGTGGAGAAGAGAGATTTTGCAGGGCTGGAATTGGGGCCGCCAGATATTTCAATCCGAAACGTGGAAGCGCGAACTTATATTGTCGTCGTCCTTTTTT